>NW_024468583.1:61380-130182 GCF_001632365.1 Laetiporus sulphureus 93-53
ATCATCTTCTACCTCCGTGATCCTAGCTGCTTCGACAGCTGGTTCCGGTTCTGCCTCCTTTTCCTTTCCCTTCACGTCGTAGCTGGCGATGAAAGCACGAACTGCTTTGTATCTCGCCTTGCTGTCATCGGAGATGTCTGAGGCCGTGTTTGAAGAAATTGCCCTTGTTGCTTGGCCCCGCTTTGGCATTTTGAATTTGCCTTTGTACTTGGGGTCTGGGCATCACTGTTTAAAAATGAAGGGGTGTTTCCCGCATCGTACACACAGCTTCTTCTTCAGCCATCCTTCTTGTTCCTTGGTGAGGGTGGATACTCTATCCATGACCATTGTGTTGGGGTCTTTCGGGGCCCGTGGTGCCGATGATGATGTTGTTGTTACCGTTCCGCGCTGTCCTGCCTTATCGGCCCTGAACTTGGACTCTAATTGAAGGCATAGGTCGAGATATTCTGGCCATGTGATGGGGTCAGAAATTCCTAGACTGTCTCGTGTGACCATTGCCTGGCATACGTCCTTGCTTCGGTGTTCAGCGATGTAACCGATGAGTGCAGTGTGCCCTAAGTTGGTCTTAGTGGCCCATTGGCAGAACTGTTCTGCAAAGGATACCATCGTGGGATACGTCTTGCCACAGATATCCTTCAGATGCTGCTGCGCATCCTTGTCCAGGTCGAGGGTTCTGTAGTTCACTTTGAGAATGTTGACGAAGTTTTTCCATGTGCCAAGCGCCTGCCGTGCTGCTGCTCTGGTCGCATATTCGGACATGTATGTGAACGCACCACCTTCCAAGTGCAGTAAGGCCGTGGTAATCTTGTGTTCATCGTCGTTGATCTCGTTCCACCACATCCATATACCGAGTTGTTGGAGCCAGTCTTCCAGACTTCCTTTGCCCGAGTAGTGTGGAGGTTCAGCAATTTTGATGCGTGGCTTGTGCGATTGGACTGTGCCAGATGTTTGACCTTGCATCGTAGTGACGCCGCTTGCTTTGAGCGAAGCTAGCTCATGCCGCAGCTTAACGTTAGCTGCCTTGATTTTCATCATTTCTTTGCCCATGTCGAGCATTGCTGCCTGGGTTCCTGTGAGCTCGTCGTTCAAAACCATCATATGCGCATCTTGCACGAGGATCCTATCCTTGAGCTTCCCGATCTCTGTCTGGAGCATTCCCTCCTTGAGTCGATGTTCACTCTTGTTGTTTTGGATCAGTGACTCGAAGGCTTTCTTGTGCTCGTACATCTTGTTTCTGAGCACATTGTAGACCTTGGCGACTTCGGTACTGACCATGAGTTTCATTGCAACAATAACCCATTCGCGGATGTGGTCTGGGACTTCTCCAGGAGCGGACTGTCTGAGCGCATCTTCTAGATGCTCGAACTGGTGTCCATCGAATTCCCAGATGGGGGGAACATAGGCAGGTAAGAGTGATGGGGTTGGGGACGCTGGTCCTCCAACTTGCGATGCAGAATCCTGCGGTCCTAGTGCAGGTTCTGGTGAATTGCACTGCGAGGCACGTGGGGTGCTTCCGTCATGTGCTGACTCGACGTTTGTATGCAGAATGTCATCCATTCTTTGCCTGAACGTGGATGCGTATGCACGATCGGCTCCTTCCATTGTGATATAGATGTAGTTAAACTAATTGAAGATGAAGCCTAGGTACTGCTTGTCCTTGGCTTTCCCAATCTCCCTGATGATCTCGTCTAACCTCTGCTGCTTCCTATCTCCTTGAAGTTGATCCTTCCTATTTCTAGGCAGCACGTGTTGATGACCTGTTTGTCGACGAAGGTGTATTCACGAGTTCCCATGTAGAGGTCTGCGCAGACTTTGTCTAACTCCGATGCGAGGAGTTGTACCTTCTTTCATTTGTCCTGATCAATTCTCTCCCAGAACGCTCCTAATATCAGTTGTAGTCTGAAGCGGGTGGCGGAGACCTGCTTCTTGAGTGTTTCGATGTGGAGGGTGGGCCTGACTTTGGACGGAAGAGGGCGAATGGGTCGTGCATGTGTGTTGACTTTAACGAAGTTGGGAAGGGGTCACACTGGCTGTGAAGCAACAATGATGGGGGGAACGGCGTTAGAAGTGATAATCTCTGGGGGTGGTCTCGGCTTTCGACTGCCTGTAGTGAGACGTCCTTTTCTGGGCTTGTAGCATTTGAGTGGTGGGGTGTGATCACGTGGCTTGTGGATGATTCTGTGCTTTATGATGTGTGTGGTATCTACAACCCTAGCTGCTGCTCGCTGCCTGTCTGTGGACGATGTGCCTAGTGACGCAAGTGTAAGGAGCCTTCCATGCTCCTTGTTGATTTCCTGACGCTTGTAGTGAGCGTCGAGGTCGATCCTGGGGGTGGCCTTGTGCTTTGAGGCTTTGGGCAGCTCAGAGTCTTGCTGAGGCTCACGCTGGGTAGAGATCAGATTGGAATGTGTGTCAAAAAAGCCACACGCTACGGCTGAAACTGCTTGCACTGAAAATACGCGGCCACTTGTGTTAGACACTAAGCAGGGGCACAGAAAATGTCAGATTGTTTCTAATGTCATGGTAACACCGGACAAGAGATCAAAGAGACAAAAAGGGATAGTCACGTAGAACGTGCTGCCCTGATCCCCCTGATCTCAAAAGTATCCCCCTGAACCCTATGTGGCGCAAGAGCCTGTTGACTTACTGGTCGATGTGGCAGACGCAGGAAGGGGTGAGAGATATATGAAGGAGCTGGTAAGCTCAGTGAGTGCTACAGGTAGTAGACGAGGAGAAACAATATGAGGTTTCATCCCCTACATGGCTGGTCTTATATACACGTACAGCGGGCTATCTTACCTAAGCTACCTATCTACGGGTATAAGCAAATGGCCGTACATGAAACAATAGGATGTCCGGAAGTAGAACAATAAGTGGGAAGATCGATGGTTGCCGCAGTAATGCGTGTGCACATCGTGCCTATCTTGGTTTCCCTTTTGTTCTCCAGTGTGAACATCGTACCTATCTAGGCTTCTGGCTAAACTAATAGGAAGCGGAAGGCCGATGCATAACAATAGTCCTTGTTCCCTTTGTTCCCAAATGGGTGCCTCTATTGTATCCTGGAATAGACAGGTCCGACCGTATCATCCATGGGTCTGGACCATAACATGTGGTGTGGACTATCACCTGATCTCTACGCATCACGTCTGTGGCTGAGTGGCGTGAGATATTGGTGAAGCACGTGATCTGTGGTGTGAGAAAAGTCACGTGCGGACTTTGTGGTGAAAATCTGTGACAGCCATTAAAGTCAAGGATGTTTGTACTTGGATGTAAATAAGGAGGTCTTTCGATGATGGCACTGAATGTTTGTATGATCAAACAAGTTGAATCTGTCCAGCAATATTTAATTATATTTCGACGGACTAATCAATGAGCCTAATAACAAAAAGAAATCAGTGCTCTTGCGCACAACTGTAACAAATGACTAGATCAGCAAAATAACCTCAAGTCATCCACTGGAGTGCGGCAAATGCTATAAGTAATATGCTTTATGCAATTTTTCCATGCATTATGCAGAAAAAAATAAAAACACCGCACAACGAAAGGGATGAGCGATAAAGGTTCTGATCACCCATGTAATCTGCTGCCGGGTATACCAACTGACACATACGATCTACAATTACTTCGTTCTTACAAAAAGTTGCCGATATGCGCACAAGACCTCGGTACATGAAAGGGTAAACAAAGAGCAATACCTGAATTTTCAAACGAGCATATTGTCTGCCTACATCACTGGCAGATATGTGTGGAAATACTATGTTCAGGAGGCCATACCTCGAAGAGGGGGTAGAAATTGCACAAAACGCTAGCCATGTATTATAAATTGCGACCAAACAAAAAGGTCCTAATGCAATATAAAATACATAGCAACCTCTCGAGCAGGCTCCACCAGATGAGGACAATTCCTTCAAGTATTCACTACCACTTGAACTAGTGTATTCAACAACCACATGCATTATAAATTGCAGTTCTAATAAGAAGAACCCTAATGCGATAAAAAGTGCATGCTTCAAGAGACCTACATCTACACAAAGGATGTCAAGACTGACTTCAAGACAATACATAACCCTCAAGACTTCAGATCTCTATTGAGCACTTTCTATCTGAAAGCTCCTTAAACGTATCAAAACATTCCATAATCCAGAAAATAGAAACTTGCGCTATATCTATAAAGAGAAAAGCAGTTCACAATCTGCATCACCAACTTTAAAAGAATGTTCAGGACCTGTTGTTTAACTTCAAAAAATGGTATCTGCAAGAGCACATAAGTTCTATTATAAGGATTGGCAATATATGATGTCTATGTTTCTATCAAAATGGAGTCTTTTTACTACTGTGAATGGATAGCACTGGCAGCTTCAAGTGTCACTAAAATGCAATAAATCTAACCAGTAGTAATTCCAATTGATAGTATAAAAAACAAGTTCATCATGGACCAGTTATGAGACACGGATCATCGTGACACATAGTATCCTCACCTACATAACTCCTCGAAGAACCTAGGATGAAAAGGACTTTTAAGCACACTGCAGTGAAAGATCGTCAATTTTCGAATTCGATGTCAATGCCTATTAGCAGTATGATGAGAAAATGGCAGTAGCTGTCAAAAGCCATGACCTACCTAAAAAACTCACCAACCTGCTGCATTAAATATTGAAAACATGAAAATGTGCTGCACTTTACTGTGCTCGTAAGCACCTTAGATCTTTCCACCATGATGAAGTATAAAACTGGATCAAAAAGTAATGAACTGATGTGCAAAATGTTATCCAGTTATACTAGTCACTTGTGCTGTCCTACAACAATCCTGCTGAGATTCTCGGTGCTAAACACACCATAAGGGAAGATCAGCCTACACTTTGATGGAGCTCAGGCCTTAAAAAGGGGGTACTGTCACAAATACAGTCCTTGTGACCCTAACCATTCTCATATAAATACCCTAAGCACCAGCATTAAGCGCTGGACCAGACTATACATCACTTAGTCAGGCATTCAAGCGCACATCTGTATATTAGACGGATGGTGCTGATGCACATAGCATATATATTACATATGCTGGTATAGAGGATAGGTTAAAACGGTTGCCTGAAAGGACTAGATCCAACTTATAGTCTCATGTCCTCACGTGGTCTCCAACGAGCTATGCTGCTATATGGACCTATAGCCGAAAGGTGTCCAGCAAGCATAAACGAGGGAAAAAGTGGTCACATGACTAAAAGCCCTTAAATGGAATGCGTCACAAATGTGCTGATCATACACAATCTGACACAATGGATCATATCTCGATCATAGTTCTCAAGGAAACCATTGAGTCCTCAAATAGATTGTATCAGCACATGACTTATCAGGATCAACCAGAGATCGATTGACTAGTCACCTATATTGTGGCCCATAATAGTCATGAAGATAGATCTCATAGCGTCTATAAGACTGAATCATCAAACCCAATCCTAGTCTCATCAGAGACCTGCTAAAGGATCAGAAAAAGGCAGTCTACGCTATCAATATCCCAAAGATACGACGGAACGGCTTCTTAATAGACTTAGCATATGCGACAACCCGATCCCTGAATAGGATCCTTGATAGGGTTGCGTCATTAAGTCTGGGCCATTCCAGAGCTATATTAAGATAGAATATCTGGATCATTCACATGCATCACTCGGCATACACATTACATACACCTATGATGTCATGAGTCCAGAATGTCTCAAGCACACATCACGTGCAGCTCAGATCCATATAACTAAGTCAGAAGTCTTGGATTCAGCTACGAAGATAGAAGCCAAGAAGTGCGGGGTAACCACACACTTGTATTAGTCTTGGCCAATATCAAGTTAGTAAGCTGGAACACTGTCAGCTGTTTCACTGACAGATGGGGATAAGTATTGCTCGGTCAGAATCTCAGATGGAGATATCTTGGAATTCCTCGGTTAAGGGTACTCACACCACAAGGCATGGTCCAATAGATACACATATGTAGTTATATTTAGGTCCTAACTGCGCAAAGGTCATCACAATGTAGTGGCACCATTAGAAGGTATTTGATGCAGCACCTCACCATTGTGTACTAAAGATAGGATTCCCATCTGCCCTCGATCTGTGGGTCCACCCACAGTATCAGGGGTCCTCAGATCTATTACAGAGATCCTAGTACACAGTGTATTATAATAGTAAGTAGGATAGACGGTATATCAGGGTACTCTCCTGCTTGTATATATATCGCTCCCAACTGGGAGTAGATCTTCAGTTCTATCATACTTTTCCACCTGGGGCTCACTCTTTCTCTGAGTCCTGGAGGGACTGGCTAGCAATCCAGGTCAATGATCATCTGACATAGGACTTCAGGCCGCCCAACTGAGGGCCTGCTTGTAGTTGACTCGTGAGAGTCATTATCCTGCCACCACCCACTCAGTCGACATATCATGCTCGACCTCTCCGAGTTGGTTCTGGATGTTAGAGGTAATTCATGTCTAGTCAGGATCACATCAGTGCCGACACATTAGCTTGTGTTCGGAGGATATTCCTGAGTGATTCGTGACAAGATTGGTTTGTCACAGTGTGCTCCACCAACCTCAGTGGGTGAGATGAGGTAAGCTTGGTGCTTTCATGATAAGCCATACATAATTAAAAATTCTCTGAGGATGCTCTCCTTGCCACGTTGTGAATGCTTGAATGTTCATGAATTTATTCAGTTTAATCATATTGTCACGGCGCATCAGATCCTGTGCCCTAAGGCAAGGAAATGGCAGCAAGATGCTTGCCAGCATCCAGTGACCTGCACAAAAAAGGGGTTTGCCCAGGTAGGGCCAAACCAGGCATGCAGTGACATGCAGCCTAAAAAGGGGGCTCAAAGGGCCCTTAGCCTTATGCTCACAACAAGGGGGTGAATTGGCTGTTAGGCTGCATGAAATAGGTGAATGAATCTAAGGTCTTCCCTTAGATCCTCATGTGCTTATATACATGTAGTGGTGGACCCTGGGTACCCTAACTATAGTGTACTTACTGGGGTCCTGTCCTGTCTACATGTGAACATATTGCCAAAACCAGTAATGGTTCTGGACTTTGCTATAGCAACTATCTATATGAGTAGCTGAAGTGGTGCCACTTATTGAGTGGCCAATGGGGGTTCTGCCATAGCACATATTCTAATGCTGGTGCTACTATTTGGCAGCCATGTAGTTGGTGCTGCTATTGAGTAGTGAATTGAGTGCTTGCTATCTTGATGGTCCAATGAGCACAGATAAGCCTATTGTGGGCCAAAGAGTTCCATTCTGGGCAAGTGGCCTGGTGTCACGTGATCAACACCTGATAACTTCTGAATAGAGCAAGTGGCCAGTGTCACGTGACTGGGTGGCTGAATCATGGGTGCTTGGTGGTCATGTGGTAGACACAGTCATATCCGTGATGTATATGGTGATATTGTGCTGTTTGTCTAAGTATCCACTTTGTGAGACCAATATGAAGGTTGGCATCCAAATAATCACTTGTGGTTGCCGAATGATGACTTTATTGATGCAAAAAGAAAGGTGCCACTTAATACTGTGACACATATGTGTCTTGGTCAATATGGCATGTTAGCGCACTTGAATCAATAATATCATTGCTGTGGCTGGCCCTGCCCCTCCTTCTCCCCAGATTGTTGTGAGTCTGCTGTGAGGTCTATGTAGCAGGTGAGTGAGAAATGAAGCAACTTCAATGGCAAAAGCTCCATTTTGACTTTGAGGGCATTGATGGATAATTTGAAGCTGTTAGCTGCCAGCTGGTGTAAACAGTTCAGTTAGAAAGTGAACAGCACAGAGGTGACAGAAATGACAAATGTGGTAAGAGGAGCATAGAGCGAAGACCGTGAACATGACACAAACAAATATGCTCAACACAGTCATGTGAAAGAGACATGCATAAGCCTGCCATAAACACCACATTAATTTCAGGCTCAGGCCAGCTTCTGTGCTTCTTTTTGGCTGGTTTGCAGCTTACTCCCATCATCCTTCCCTACTCTCTCTTTACTTTTCAAAGATCAGTCTATCCACATCCATTGAGCACATATAGTCATTTTTTGTTCTAGATTTGCAGTAGAGGCCCTGTTACATTCTTTCTGTTACTCAAGTTTCAATCACCTTAGACTACCATGTTCACCCAAAAAACAGGCCTTTCAGCTATTCACTCTCGCACTTTTGGTGATGGATACTTGCAACAACATCTTCAGCAAATATGAAGTATCAAGCATCTGTATCAGCATCATTGAGCCCTCAGTCACCTGACATTTCCAGTCCAGAAAAGCCTGAATCATTTGGCTCTAGTGCATATCTTGATTCATCCCTCACCTGGAAGACAAACATGAAGTGCCAAAAACCCCCATAGGAAGAGTGCATAAATGGCCAAGACTAACACATCAAGAGAAGTTGGTCAAGGAGAAATCCCTTTATAGTGGAGAGAGAACCTGCATTATGGAGCTGGTGCCTGCTAGCTCAGGCATTGTTGACTTTATTCACATCATGGGGTAGGCAACAAGTGAGAATGAGGTTTGTTGCACATCCTGTATGTGACCATGACTTTCAGTATAAGTTTGTTCACCAACAGCTTTTACTTTTTGAGTACAATACTGGCCAACTTCCTTACACAATGAACTTGGATTGTAGTCAGAACCTTGAGCACAGTAAGCCCTCAGTTACAAAACTTATAGCTCCCTTATTTATTGTTCTTTCAGTGACAGCAAGCCAGCAGTGGCTATTTGACAAGGGTCACACTATATGAATCCCAGAGGAGGAAGACCTGAATGTCATGACAAAGAAGCTCGATGAGTGTAAAAAAAAACTTCCACCACAATCTCGCCATGTGCATTTTAGTGAGGTATGCTTTGATTTTTACATTCAAACAAGCTACTAACTTTATAAAGACCTTTGAGTGGGGCACATGGAAATATACTGTTATAGTGGATGAGGACAGCCCTTGTTTTGTGCATCACCACAAAGATGAAGAAAGGGAGATCATCACTTCTCCATACATCCTCGAGATCCAGAGCTCTATCCATCCCATTTTTGCATTCATAAACATGACTTCAAAACTGAGAAAATGATGAGTGACAGGGATCAGTGGTGTAAGGGACATCGAAGACTAAGCTACACCATGTTGAAGCAGAGAGAACAGTTCGACAATGTATCAGCTGAAGAGCTGAAGGTTTTCAAAGTGCTCGATTGGAAGATGATGGCCCTAGCAGCTCACGCTCCATTGTTACTGAAGCACGTGCATGGTAAGGCCAGATTACCATACTCAAAAAGGGTTGCCAAGCAGCAACATGTCTTTCAAGATGACCAGTCTGCACAACCAGGCCCATTGAATCCATTGTTTGATGAGCCCATACCATACAGGCAGCAGCACATCCCTGATGATGATGAATCTTCACAATCAGGTTCACCGAACTCATTGCTTGATAAGCACTCTGATGATGATGAGTGTGTGCAACCAGGCTCATCGAACTACTTATTGGCTGATGAGCCAATGCTACCATACTCAAAAGGGGGAGCCAAGCAGTGGTGCATCTCTGATGATGACAAGTTTTTGCAACCAGGCCCATTGAACTCATTGCTTGATGAGCTCATGATGTCAAGCCCAGTGAACTCAAGTGATGATCAGTCTGTGGAAGTAAGCCCATCAAAGTCAACTGCTGCAGGTCGCACAATACTGTCTAACCCCTCAGATAACCTATTCTTCACCAGTGATGCCACTAAACCTAGACTCAAATTGACGAAACACTCAAGCTCCTGGAAGCCTAAAAGAAAAGGAAAGGGGAAGGGAAAAGACCTCTCATGATGGCTGTTCTTGTTTGCATGTAAGCTGCCATGTCACTTTCACACAGAATTGACCACTTTACAAAACACTAGTTCACATTTCACCCACATATTACACATTGAAAAAGTGTCCGTGGTTTCTACATTACAGTGATTCTGCCTTAAAGCCTTCACCATAGTGACTCAGTGCCATGCGCAAATTGCTGCAAAGATGACTGCTCAGATTACACAGACAGTTGCTCCGTTGAGCTCTGCAGTCTCACACATGGCACAAGAGGAGTCTATCATGCTCAAATATGTTTCAGCTGCACGTATCATAACAATAATCTTAGCTACAAATGCAGATAGGATATATATGCTGTGAAAGAGAATTGGAAATGGTGAGTAGACAAAACAACAAGGGCAAGAACTTCACACAGTGGCCCATGTGCAAGGTGGACCAAGTTGATGAGATGAGAGTGATATAGTAACACAATATGTCCTCAGGGGTCAAAGCCAATGCTATTCAGGTGCATATGGTAATGAGGATCAAGCCTAAGATGAGCGGAGTGAGGCAGGTGGCTGCATGTGCATAAGGGATCACAGGTCACTCTTGCCACCTGAGTGGGGTGTTGTGAGTGTTGCAGTATGTGTGGCACTGCTTGAAGTGGAAGATGCAGGGAAAGTTGAGTGGGTAGAAAAGGCAAAGTGGATGGGTGGAAGGATGGGTTCTGTAGTGAATGGTAGAATGCTGCAAGAGCCTGAGCATGAAGGGAATGGAGGGATGTAATCATGTACTGTGAAGTTCAGTGATCAGTTACTGTAAGCACCCCAGACTGCCAGTCCTGCAAAACTGAAATGTAGAAGTGACAGTGCCCAAAGCACATGTCCTGGTGCACTTCTCTCATATGAGCAATCAATGTGAGGCCACGTCCTCTCCATCACACAGCAGCATATGTCAATGGTCTGTCCATGATTAACCCATGGATAAACCACTGACATAGGTATGAATGGTCTGATGAACAATGAACTGTTGCCACATCAGCTCTCTAATCCTTGACAGGCCCAATGAACAGAAAACCCTACATACCTTTCAAAACTGTGATAAAACATGGCTTCTGTGAGCCAAAGTCATCGCCACGAAGTCAAATTTCCACTCAAACAGAATATGAGCCATTGCTGAAAGCAGTCAAGAAAACTCATCCACATTTCTGTTGATTTGCTGATATATTCAAATGCTGCCATCAGCACAGCTGAAGGTGAAAGTGAGGTTTCCTTCTGGCTGAAGCTTGATCCAGCATAGTGAGCTGACCAGATCACAGAGGACACAAGACAATTCTGATGACTGCTTATATTATGCCCCTTAAGGTCATGTTCGAAGAACAGTCCAATGGGTTCATGAATGTGCTATGCAGAATGCTCAGGATTATGAAAATGAGAGATGAGACAGTTTAACACACCACATGCTTTGTAAGGCCAACATCCATCATTGAAAGTGTACATCATCATCTTCTACACAGACATGAAATGGCACTCAGCACAATTCTCATGATTGATTGTCCTTGGAGAATGTCAATGGCTGCATATGAATACTTGCAAAAGTTCCTGAGCTGCAAGCTTGAGCTGTTCTGCAAACTTCTTCAAATCAATCAACTAACCTGGCTTTGCCAATGTTGTACTATCACAGTAGTTTCAGTTTTGGACAGTTCAGGATGGTCTTCAATGCTCCCAGGATTAGACTATGCTAAGTGCCACACATCAGCCTGCAGAGAATCATCAAAGGATAACCTGCGTACCTGATTGCGGATCAAGTTTGAGTCACCTCAAAGGTGATCAATGCACATCATTGAAGTGCGCATCAAGTGTGGCCACTACTAAGCTACTGAGACACCAGGACATGAGATGCAGCACAGTGAAAGGGTGGTCTTCTGAGCTCAAATATGACAACACATTCCTATGAAGGCTCAGCCAGTGACCCCATGCTGAGGATGTTAAATGTCATGCAGCACAGTGGGTGCACGCTTCCATCACAGATGACAATATTATCTGCTGCAGGCCATTAGACTCAATTCATGAGGGAGTCCAATCTGGCCTTAGAAAACCCATTACAAAAGTTTGTTACACTCCATTACAAAAATTGTTACAGTCATTATAAAAGTGTTACACTACATAAGGAGAAGGAGGGTGTAATGAGAGAAGGAAAAGAGGAACGGTCAAGCACCTTCAGATGTTTAATACTCATGCACAGTGACAGCCTGCCCTAACATTGGACATCTAGGTCTTGTGATGATAGGCTAGATCCTGTGTCACTAGGCATCTAAATCTCATGGCAATAGGGTGTCTAGCAAATATAGCCATTCATGCAGCCACTGTGCTTCTCTTTGACAGCAAGGGTAGTAACATCCAAACTTTGCTCATGCTCACACTTTCTGGCTGAATTCTGCATTCAAGCCATATAAAAATTATTCTAAACACATGTGTGCACCCTTCATGTGTATGGAAGTTCAAATCTTCGAAGTCCAACATATGGTCTGCAATACATGTATGTACCAAAAGACAAAGGCAGCTACAGCATGATCAATTCAAGAGATTTCACAAGAGGAGTCCTGTGCAGCCAGTTGTATTGCCAGATGAGTGACCAGTGATGGAGGAGTTCATTCTGTGCCTACGGCTTCTGAGAAGTGCAGCATCATATGTAGCAGCATTGTCAACAATGCAAGTCATACTACTAAAAGAAAAAAAACACACAGAATCTGAACACCCTGAGTCTGCATATATCAGGATGTTAATACAAATTAGCAGCAGCATCAGATGCAAAGAGTCAATATGAACCAAATAGCAGATCACACATATCATATCATCATTCATCTGTGTGCACAGGCTGTGAGACAAAGTCTCTAAATGTGTCCTCAGAGTTGTTATCAGATGTACTAGATGAGGTAAGGCAATTGGCTTTATGAACTGTACTTTGCAGCATTTCACCTTTGTCAGAGATGCCAGCCACTGTGCATTGTAGAAGGATTGCAGAAGACCATGGACATATTGATGGCTGGATTTGGGCAATTTTGCTGACAGCTGTAACATGCAGGGCAGAGTCCAGTTTTTTCTAGCTTGAGGGGCCCTGGACATGACTTGATATGTGTCTATAGCATGACACAGATCATCGAGATCTTCATTGTGCCATGGAATTTGTGCGTGACAAATGACCTTAAATTTGTGACTGGCCTCAATGTTCATGTGATCTGAGCTCATGCCCATAATATCGAGCATGTTGAGAACATCCTCAATGTTACTCCAGAGCAGATGTGCTTCAGCCTTATTTGCATTTATAATGTTCATCCTCCTGACAAAGATCTGCATAGGATGGTGAGTGACAGCACTCTTCATTGAGTTGGGTCGAACAGTGTACTCCTTGGCACCATGTGTTACAGTGCAATGTTACATCACCTTCAGCTTTCTTCTGGAGTGCATCTGCTCTTTCTGCATTATGAAACTGCACATGCACTCACTGCAGCTTCACAGTACAAGAACATATGAGGTTAGACTGACTAATCGTGTTGCATTTGAAGACAAGAGGGAATTCCTGGCCAGATCAGATTTGCTGCAGGAACTCATGCAGTAACAGGAAGATTACTTCCTTGTTCCAGCATGAACTTAACTCATGCTCCAGTCTAAGAGAGGTTCATTGGCATCTGACCCATCACCAGAGCCATCTATGAAACCTTGCACTGCTGCTTGAGTGGCACTGCGAGGCAGCACATTGTTGACAGTTAAGACATGCTTTCCACGCAGATAATCTCGGAAATGAGCCTGTAAACATAATTAGACAATCATGATGAATCACTGTGTGCTCATGAAATATGAACATTGAACAGATTGTTATCTCAAGGACCTGTTTGACCCTGAGACTTGACTGCAGACATGTCTGTACTTGTGACCTCATCTTCATCTTCATGATATCCTCCTTCATTGATGTCCATCCCATTCAGGCCTTCTTTTGAGTGATGAGTGCAGTCATGGGCTTCCTTGCACTCAGCTTGCATAGCTGCCAGTGCCTGCTAAACACCTTCCTTGATCCCGTCTGATACAGCAGATGACATGGCTTGTATAAGCTTGAACAATGGGGCATTGTCACAGAACCCGCTGGCAATCCACCCAACAATTCAGATGGAGGTGTGCAGGTGTGAACCTGTAGCACACAAGATGGACAGACCAACTTAGGATAGGTGCACTGAGTGACCCCACTGTCCATGAGCCATGTGGCCAATTGGTTCTGAGCATGAGCGAGATTGGGCAAATGAGCAGCAGCAGTAGATGATTATCATTTCCAGAGGACTGTAGATTCTGCATGGAAAGTCACTTTGTGATCCTCATCATGGTTCTATGTATGTCATAGGCCCACATCAGTAAGCAGACAAGTGTGCAAAGAAAGTCAAATCACCACAAGCGAAGGGATGATCTCATTACCAAAAGCTGTGACCTCATCACCAGAGGAAAGCACCGTCTCATGATAATTCCTCGATCACATCAAAGTGCCACCAAATACTACCTAGAAGTGCAAGAAGTGAGACATATGGTTTTGTGAGCTAGATAAAGAACCTTGACAAATGTGAACCTGATGTGCAGCAGTTGCACGATGGGCAGACATGACTGACTTCAGTTCACAACAGAGAGCATCAGCCACTTGAAGTTCTTTGATCATGTCTTGCTTCATCTCATCATCTTCACTGTCACTTTCACATCCATGTGTGGCTTCATACATCTCCAGTTAGTCTACACCATCAGACATGGCTGAATTTATCCAAGGTCAAACAGCACCATCTCATTGATTCAGGAATTCAGGATGAGATTAAGTGGTGAGACACCTATCTGTAATATGAAGAGCTCGAGCTGAAGTCAGCATTCATCAGCATGAAAACAATCAGGAACTGGAAACTCACATCATGGCACCAACTATCTGTTGATTGATGTGCCCTGGATGATGCACCACCATCCACAGGTTTCTTGAAGCGTTTGGGAGACAAATTGCCAGTATCCATTGAAGTTGGCTCCTCCTAAGATGGAGGCACTAGGTTTGTCACAGGTTTTCACAACAAAGTCCACATGTGACTTTTCTCACACCACAGATCATGTGCTTCACCAATATCTCATGCCACTCAGCCACAGATGCAACATGTAGAGATCAGGTGATAGTCCACATCACATGTTATGGTCCAGACCCGTGGATGATACAGTCAGACCTGTCTATTCCAGGATACAATAGAGGCACCCATTTAGGAATAAAGGGAACCAGGACTATTGTTCAGAATCATCTAGGCAATCAGCTCAAGGTATAGCTGTTACCACGATAGGATGGATCATCTCACAGTTGATACTGATGAAGATGGATCTTCTCACCTATTGTTCTGCTTACGGATAGATCTTCTCACTTATTGTTCCATGTATAGTTTAGTTGCCTAGATACGTAGATAGCCAATCATCTATTTTATAGTAGTGGTACGATGAAGGTTATGTAATCAGGCTCCTGTACACGTATATAAGACCAGCATGTAGAGGACGAAACTTCAGATTGTTTCTCCTTGTCTACCACTGTAGCACCCACTGAGCCTACCAGCTCTACCATATATCTTTCACCCTTCCATATGCTTGCTTCACCAACAAGTAAGTGTTAGGCTCTCAAGCCACTTTAGAAATCAGGGGGATCAGGGTGGCACATTCCACGTGACCATTCCTTTTTTAGTCTTTTTTGATCTCTTGTTCAGCGGTGCTGTGACATTAGAAACAATCTGATCATTTTCTGTGCCCCTGCTTAGTGTCTAACACAAGCAGCTACATATTTTCAGTGCAAGCAGTTTCAGCCATAGCACACAGCTTTTTTAACACACACTTCAACCTGATCTCTACCTGGTGTGAGCCTCAGCAAGATTCTGAGCTGCCCAAGGCATCAAAGCACAAGACCACTTTCAGGATTGACCTCGATGCTCACTACAAGCATCAGAAGACAAATAAGGAGTGCGGAAGGCTCCTCACACTTGCGTCACTAGGTGCATTGTCCACAGACAGGCAGCGCGCAGCAGCTAGGGTCATTGATACCATGCATATCATCAAATGAGGCATCATTCGATACCCTCATGACTGCACCCCACTGCTTGAATGCTACAAGCCCAGAAAAGGACATCTTACCATGGGTAGTCACAAACCGACATCACCCCCAGAGCTCATCACATCCAATACAGTTCCTCCTTCCATCATCGCTCCCATTCTAGTTTGGCCTCTTCTGAAATTCATAAAGACCAACACCGTCGCACGTCCCATTCACCCACTCTCATCTAGAGTTAGACCAACGATCCACATCGAGATGCTTATCAAACAGGTAGATGCCACTCGCTTCAGGCTCCAAGCCTATTCTAGGAGCATTCACATACCACCTCAAGGACAAACATCAGGGGCTCATTTACAGCCTCACTACAGAGCTCAACAAAGTCTGTGCTGACTTACATACTGGAACGTGCACCTATACATTTATTGAGAAGCAGGTTTTCAACATGGTCTGTTTGGAGATAGGAAGCATTAGCTTCAAGCAGATAGGAAAAGAGGAAAGGCTGCAGGACATCACCAAAGCATTGGTGTTTATCACAAAGAAGCAATACTTGAACTTCTTGTGCTAGTTACATTTTTTACCTCGCAATGTCAGAGACCGATCATGCACATATGTCCACCTTCATGCAGAGAATGCAGGATGTGCTCCAGCCAAATATCGAGACAACACACGATGGAAGCACACTCCATGCTTCTAGACAGCCATCACCTGAGCTCAGCCCTTAGAACTCCGCATCACAGATCGGAGGACCATCATCCCTGACTCCATCACTCCTCCTCACCTATATACCTCTGGCATAATCGTATAATGGACACCAATATGAGCATCTTGAAGATGCCATCAGACAGTCCGCACCCAGCAAAATTCTTGACAACATTCGTGAATGGGTAATCGTTGTCATGAAGTCCATGATCGACAATGAGCTTAAGAAAATGTATAATGTCCTCAGCGACAAGATGTACGAGCACAAAAGGCTTCTTGAGGCCTCCCTCGCATCTGCTCAAACTGAACGATGACTTAAGGAGGCAGTACTCAAGTCCGAGAACAAGAAACTCTCAGACTCAATCAAGGCCCAGGATGCCCATGTGATCATCCTCAACAATGAGCTCACAGTGACACAAGGAGCAATGCTAGACATCAGCAAGGAAATGATGGAAATCAAGTCAGCAAACACCAAGCTGTGACATGAGTTAGCTTCACTCAAAGCAAGCGGCGTCCCAACAGCGCAAGGTCACACCTCCGGCATGGTCCAAACACACAAACTGCACGTCAAGATAGCTGAACCTCCACACTACTCGGGTAAAGGAAGTTTGGAGGACTGGCTCCAACAACTCGGCATCTGGATGCGGTGGAATGAGATCGACGACAATGAGAGAAAGATTACTATGGCATCACTGCACTTGGAAGGTGGCACATTCACATACATGTTAGAATACACAACTAAGGCAGTGGCATGGCAATCACTCAGCACTTGGGAAGATTTCATCGACATTCTCAAAGTAAACTACAGGACCCTCGACCTGGACAAGGATGCATAACAGCATTTGAAGGAGATCTGCGCAAAGACCTACCCCACGATGCTCTCCTTCGCAGAAAAGTTCTGTCAATGGGCCACCAAGACCAACTTGGGGCACACTGCACTCATCAAATATATCACTGAACACAGGGACAAGGACGTGCACCAAGCAATGGTAACATGAGACAGCCTAGGAATCACTGACCACATGGCCAGAATACCTTGACCTATGTCTTCAATTGGAGTCCAAGTTCAGAGCTGACAAGGCAGGACAGTGTGAAATAATGACAGCATCACAGGCACCATGAGCCCTGAAGGGCCCTAATGCAATGGTTGTGGATCGAGTATCCACACTCACCAAGGAACAGGAAGGATGGCTGGAAAAGAAGCTGTGCATATGATGCAGGAAACACCCCTTCGTATTTAAACAGTGCTGTCTGGACCCCAAGTACAAAGGCAAATTCGAAATGCCAAAGTGAGGCCAAGCAATAAGGGCTATAACCACACCAGCATCAAGCAGTTCCGATGATGACAAAGTGAGAAAAGAAGCAGTCTGTGCTTTCCTCACTAGCTACAATGCAAAGGACAAAGAGGCAGAACTGGAACCAGCTGTCAAAGCAGCTAGGATCATGGAGATGGAAAGTGATGAGGATTTTCTTTGGTGGGTTCTCTGAGGTCTGGCCAGAGTTTCCATAGACATTGTAATAGTACCTACTCGCTCTCACATGTATCAGTATTAAGTTTTCTTTATATTGCATCAACTGGTTCATCAAAACATGCAATCGATCTACCTGTTCACCTCAAACAGGGAGTAAGGGAAGTCCAGACTGAGGTGCTCCTTGATTCAGGAGCATATTCTTGTTACATCAACCTACAGCTAGTTGATCAGTTGAATCTTGCTACGATCACACTTGAAGGAGATCAGGGTTTATAACACAGATGCATCTCACAACAAGGGTGGAACCATTAAGAAAAGGGTTCTTCTCAGTATAACTATCAGAAACCACATGAGCAGACAAAGTCTTCTGGTTACCAATATCGGCCACAAAGACGTTATACTAGGCATGAGTTTCCTCAAGGAGCACAACCCTGAAGTAGATTGGGGAAAACTCACGGTCGATTTCACCCAATGCCCAGAAAGATGCACACCCTCACAGGTAGCAGTCCAGGAGGCGGACCTGGAAGACACAAACATCCCCCACATTGAAGACTTAATGGAGTTCATCAGTTCCCAGGAGTTAGGTGATAACTGGAATGACATGGACAGCTTCATTCAATGGGTGTCATTATCGGAAGACCCTGATGCACAAGCTGTAGCATCACTCATTATGGGCCTTGACACCAAGAGGAATCAGGATAGAGTGCTGCAAAATGGAGAACAGGACAAAGACTACTGATCAGCCTATGTCCCCAAACACTTCCACGAGTATGGCGATGTGTTCTTCAAGAAGTAGTCAGAATGAATGCCCACAAGAAAGCCCTACAATCATTCAATCAAACTTGTTCCAGAGGCATCGTTACCATGCTCGGCAAAGTTATATCCTATGAATCTACAGGAAAGGAATTCACTTGACATGTGGATAGACCAAGAGTTGACCAAAGGATACATCAAGAGATCAAGGAGTCCAACAGCAGCACCCGTCTTCTTCGTCAAAAAGAAAGACGAATCACTGAGGCTAGTACAAGACTACAGGAACCTCAATGCAGTAACAAAGAAGAACAAGTTCCCAATTCCACGCATCTCGGACCTCATCGACAGGCTTTCACATGCTAGCATATTCACATAGCTTGACCTGAGATGGGGGTTCAACAACATAAGGATTAGAGAAGGGGATGAAGAAAAAGCCACCTTCATCATGCATCGCGGCCTCTTCGAACCCACCGTAATGTACTTCAGTTTCTGCAATGCTCCCAGCACCTTCCAAACAATGATGAATACAGTTCTCAAAGACAATTCATACTGGAAAGGTGGTAGTCTACTTAGACGACATCCTCATTTTTACGGACGATCTCGAAGAACACTGACAATTAGTAAAAGCAGTTCTACAGCACCTCCAGAACAATGACTTCTACGCCAAACTGGAGAAATGCTTCTTTGAGCAGTCCTCAATTGAGTACCTTGACATGATCATCAGCAAGAACTCAGTACAAATGGACCCTGCTAAAGTTAAAGGTGTATTTGGCTGGCCCGCACCTACTAAGGTCAAATAAGTACGGGCCTTTTTAGGATTTGCGAATTTCTATAGGCAATTTATAAAGAACTTTGCAAAACTTGCACAACCTTTAACACTTCTCACCTGTAAGGACGTGCCCTGGCAATGGAAGGAAGAGCAAGACCAAGCCTTCAGTGCACTCAAAACAGTGTTTACCTCAGCCCTGATCTTACAACTCCCCAACGACACTGCATCATACCAGCTGAAGACTGATTCCTCAGACTATGCAACTGGTGCAGTACTCAAACAACTGGAAGAAGACAAGCTATGGCATCCAGTCGCATACTAGTCAAAGTCACTCAATGAACATGAGGGAAACTATGAGATTTACAACAAAGAAATGCTTGCAATTATTCGGGCACTAGAAGAATACCGGCACTACTTAGAAGGACACCCAGAACCCATTGAGATTTGGTCAGACCATCTCAACCTTACATACTTCCACCAGGCACAGAAGTTATTCCAGTGCCAAGCATGCTGATCATTATTCCTCATACGCTTTAATTTTATACTCAGTCACTGACCTGGAAAGACAATGCTATGTGCTGATCCTCTGTCCAGGAGGCCAGACCATGAGAGGGGGGTAGACAGCAACAATTCGAATCAAATGCTGTTAAAATCTGAATTTTTTGCTATCAATGCAATTTGACCCGCTCATGCACCTTAAGTTGATGATGCTCAACTACTGGAAAGGATCAAGAAAGCACTCGCAGATGACACAATGATCAAGGATTATCATGCACTTTTGACTACAGGACAGCGCAAATTTGAGAAAAACCTCGCAGATTGGAACTTCAAGCACAGACTGCTACTCCATCACAGAAAGGTTTATGTCCCCAAAGATCAACAACTATGCCTTGACCTAATAAAGCTCCATCATGACACATTACCAGCCAGACACCCAGGCAGGTTCAAAATATTGGAGCTCATCACTCGGAATTATTGGTGGCCAGGAATGTTTGTAATGGTTAAGCAATATGTACAAGGTTGTGACAGTTGTCAATGCAACAAATACTCAAGGAAAAAAATCATACAGACTATTACAACCCAATGATGTACCAGGAGGACCATGAGAGATCGTCACTGTCGATCTTATCACACAACTTCCTTCAGCCATGGACTTTAGGGGAGAAAAGAAGACAGCAATACTTGTCGTTGTAGACAGACTCACGAAGCGAGCGCACTTCTATGTGACAGATGACACAGTCACATCATCGCAAGTCGCTAACGTATTCTATAACAAAGTCTTCAAACTTCACGGATTGCCACGCCAGATTATCTCAGACAGAGGTACTCAGTTTGTGAGCAAACTATTTCAGGAGTTCTGCCAGAAGCTCAATATAAAGTCAACAATGTCTACAGCATACTACCTCCAGACAGATGGTCAGACAGAAAGGGTGAACCAGGTGTTGGAACAGTACCTTCGCATGTACTGCAACCACAGACAAAATGACTGGGTCTATTATCTGCCGATGGCAGAATTCTCATACAACAACCAGACCCATGAGTCCATTGCACTTTCCCCATTCTTTGTCGAATATGGCCGACATCCAAAAATGGCACCAGACATACACGAATCAATATGTCACCCTTCATTGGAACATCTATTCACCCACTGATCCAAGGCACAAGAACAGGCAAAGGCAGCATTGGAAGTTTCAGCTTCAAGGATGAAATGGTACTTCAACGAGAAAAAGGGAGAAGTTCCATTCAAAGTCGGAGACTAGTACTACTCAAGGGAAAGGATCTCAGAGTAAAGGTCAAATCCATGAAGCTAGGCATACAAAACTTCGGACCTTACAAAGTACTTCAGAAACTAGGCTCAGTCACGTTCAGACTAGAATTGACCAAGCAGATGAAGGTCCATCCAGTCTTCCATGCTAGCAAGTTGATCATGTACCATCAAGACATGGTCACAAACCGTGAACCCCCAAAGCCTCCAGCTATAAAAATCGAAGGAGAACCAGAATTCGAAGTTGAAGAAATTCTAGACTCTAAGGTCATGAGGGGAAGGGTCCAATACCTCGTCAAATGGAAAGGTTATGACCATTCCGATGATACATGGGAACCTCGAACAAATCTCACCAATGCTGATGAGCTTCTTCAAGAATTCTACCAACAACATCCAGATGCAGCCAAAGCACCAATCAGGGTTGTTACATTTGGTGGAAAACGCTTCAAACTATCCTCATATGAAGTTGCACTGATATCCACACACAGAATCAACATGTCTGACCACCCAGACGAGTTCTTCCTTTGTCATAAAATGACAGACAATGCCAAATTACTGAAAAAATCCTCAAATGAAGCAGCTGGATGGGATATTTATATGGCAGAAATGCATGAAATCCCTCCACACTCATGAGCTGTAGTAGGAATGGGAGTCACCATTGACCCTTCCAAACACACCTACACATGAATAGCTCTATGCAGCGGACTGGCTGCTTGAGGAATTGATGTGGGCGCAGGAGTCATTGACCCAGATTACACTGGAGAGCTCAAGGTCATACTGATTAACACAACAGATTTCATATTTTCGGTTAATTCAGGAGACAGGATAGCCCAGATAATCTTCGAGTATTACGCCGAAGGGCTTCCCTCCAGAAGCTACCAACTATTGCGAGCAACTAGAAGGGGAAATAAAGGTTTTGGCTCCTCGGGACAATGAGCCTTGAGAGGGGGGTAGTGTCACAGATTTTCACCACAAAGTCTGCACGTGAATTTTCTCATGCCACAGATCACATGCTTCACCAATATCTCACACCACTCAGCCACAGACGTGACACGTAGAGATCAGGTGATAGTCCACATCACATATTATGGTCCAGACTCACAGATGATATGGTCAGACCTGTCTATTCCAGGATACAATAGAGGCACCCATTTGAGAACAAAGGGAATATGAACTATTGTTCGAGATCATCTAGGCAATCAGCTCAAGGTATAGCTGTTACCATGATAGGATTAATCGTCTCACAGTTGATACCGATAAAGACAGATCTTCTCACCTATTGTTTTGCTTATGAATAGATCTTCTCACTTATTGTTCCATGTATAGTTTAGTTGCCTAGATACGTAGATAGCCAATCATCTATTTTATAGTAGTGGTACGATGAAGGTTATGTAATCAGGCTCCTGTACATGTATATAAGACCAGCATGTAGAGGACGAAACTTCAGATTGTTTCTCCTTGTCTACCACTGTAGCACCCACTGAGTCTACCAGCTCCACCATATATCTTTCACCCTTCCATACACTTGCTTCACCAACAAGTAAGTGTTAGGCTCTTAAGCCACTTTAGGAATCAGGGGGATCAGGGTGGCACATTCCACGTGACCGTTCCTTTTTTAGTCTTTTTTGATCTCTTGTTCAGCAGTGCTGTGACAAGGTTTTAACTTGCATGGAAAGTGTGCATGGGCTGCTGATGGGCTAGAAACCTTACTGGACAGCAACATGCAATTTGTGGACAATTCGAGTACAGAGAAATGAATGCCTCACTGATGTTGGCACAGTGAAGAGATAGACCAAACATGCTGAAGATTTGAATGTGAAGGAGAGCAACACATCATTCTTATCATCAATGGAGACAAAACTCTCACAGCAGCCACTAAGCATGAAGAGACACATCCCATCTATTAGATCATATCAAGTAAGGATTAGAACCTGCATCAACAGATTGAAGGAAGATCAGAACTCACATCAATGGATTGGAGGATCTAATATCACGCTCAGCTGAAATGAAAGAAGCCAGGCACCACTAACTGAAATAAGGCCCAATACTGACACTGAGAGCCTTTCCGCATGGAGGAGGTGAGTTGTGGACACATACAGAGGTGCCAAGCTAAATTACGGCAGCTGGTTCATGATGCGTGCACTTATACTTCACAATACTGGTCTGTTAGTCAGTTCACTAGTACAAACTACTATCAATTTGTGAGAGTGTAATGTGACCTTAAAAACCTGATTAGAACTGTTATGCCAACTAATGGACAAATATAAGGGAGAGGGTGCATCGATATATGTATAAGCACCCATCTTTGATACTGCTTATGCAATTCCTGTGAACCTCTACAATGTTTGAATTACCATTAGTGAATCTGAGGAACATATATGCATGTATGGTTCAAGATGTACATTCATTGATGAGAGGCTTGAAGACATATGTTGTATGGTCCTATTCTTGTCAAAGTGCATTTCACAACTGACAGTTCTTGAGAACAATCTCGATCTTTTCCTCGAAGGTTTTTGACCAGACAGTGGCACCAAAATCTGGATAGTTGCTGAATGGTCAACCATGGCTGCTGGCTTCAGCTTATATCTGTGTATTACAAGGAGAACATGAGTGTGTGGATTCTTCTTGGTGTAATCCACCACTGAAACAGAATAGTATGTCACTGATGACTCCTGGAACTGTGATCGAACCTGCTGCAGGCTGGAAGTAAAGCACACTATTGGATTGTTCATTGTTCTGTGTGGTACATATATTATTGAACCCCACATATTGTATAGCATCAATGATGAATTGCCCTTGATACAAGCTGCCAATTCTGGAGTTCAGCTGAGAGCAACTCCATCTGTGCAGCCAGTGCACTGTAAACATCGATACTGATGTCCTCCCAATTTCTTCAGTCAAATTCAGTTGCATTACAATTCTGTTGCTTGTAAGGTTGAGATAGGTGCACACATCTGTCATGAACATTCTGCAGCTGTCATCCTGATAACAGTTCTTGACAATGGATGCACATCTTTGTAGGATAGTCGAGCATTCGATGCACTTCAAGAATGCCTTTATATTGGCTGCTGCACAGAACAATTACAACATGGTTCTTTCTAGTTGTCCTGCAATGATGCATGAGTCATAATAAACCAGTAGCAATGCTCACCTAGTCTCCCATTTGTTGTCATTTGTTGTAGTATTTCGATAACGCTCTCAAATGTGAACATCCATTAGCCCTGTACTGGTCCGAAGCATAGCAGGAAGTCTCCATGATGTAATGCATTATGATGATTCAGTCTGGGAGTTATGTCAGGATGTAGCTGCAGTATCCCAGATATGTATGCATGAATGTGTTCCAGGTACCTATCTCGATGCTTTGCTGATGTGCTGAATGATGTAGGCTCCTATGGCCCTGGGATGCCTATCAGATACAGGTTCTAGCCCTATATTTCAGACTGGGAGATAAGGGAAGATAGCACATGATGATTGAACCCTCTGAGACAGATCTACCTACTATCTTATTGAGATAGGGATTGAATCAGTCCACAGAAAGACTCTAAAGTAGATGCAATTCATCTTCAGGTTCAGTCGCAAATGGTTTGCCATCTTTACCTTGCAGTTCACACATCACCGAGGCATCCTTGATGTCACACAAATGGTGACTCTGCATATTTTGTGTCCCCATTGCCATTGCTTCCTCCATCCCTGGTCTGCAGAGAAGCCCCCCTATGAAGTCATCAAAACCTTGCACTGCAAATGGCTGCCATGGTAAATGTATGCTCTGGCTGTTGCAGATGCCATGAATAGTTAGCTTCATATTACATGACGTGCTCTTAGGCCACCTCTTGAATTGGCAGTGGGCAGAATAGATTGGAATGCCCAATCTGTATGAAGGCTGGTATGTCAAAGAGCATATGGGACAAGCTGCAAAGACAGTTACAATGACATCTGCTCTTGTAGCTGTTCATGGTGCTTTCGAAGACATTCTAACATTGCATTGCATAATATGTCTAGTTCAGGTGATCCGGCCCAGCTTTAGCATGCCTTGTCACGTTCTCAGCATCTGCGCACCAAGTATCCTTCTCCTGCAACTGTCTTACAATATCACATGCTTTTTGACTCTTCTCCAGGCCCTGGATTGCCACCAATCAATCCTCAGCAGTCATATGAAAAACTCTATTTATTGAATATAGAGCTTGACCTACGCATACGGAAATGCATGGAGCTCTACAATACAGGTGTCAACATTTTGGCATGAGAGAAGTTTGTAGTTCTGGTGTGGGAAGGATTTAGGTGATTTCTGATATGTAAGAATCCAATGGTTCACCAGCGACTGTGGTTCCCCTAACCTCCTCTCGCCCTCATATGCTGTTTGATGATTCTGCAGATGATACATCTTCCACCAGTGTCATGGCAAAGATTCATAATGTGAGCCAGCCCTCAGTATCTGAACTAGTATCTTCTTTCCTCACTTGTATCTGTGAATTGTTGTCTCTTCGCTTTTGAAATGTCAGACAGAATCATTGATACTTGTAATAAACTCACCTTTTCTACTCTGTCTTGCTGCGAGTCATAACTCTTATGAGATCTATACTTCTTCTGAGTAATGTATTTTTCATTACACTGGTATGTTCAGCAGTGGCATGAGAAAGTAGAAGCATTCATCTGAGGCATAAGAGATTAGCTTTGCGACTCATGGTGTCGTTGCATCTGTTAAATACGGTGACATTTTCTGTGATGATGTCCTCACTTCTGCACCAGCATCACCATCAATACATCACACCTGTTTCAATCATGCACGAGGCAAAGCTAACTTTGAGAATCATACTCATACGTAAATTATTGAATGAAGAGTGATTACAGTGAACATCCTCCAATGAAGCAGCAATTAATGAAAATCACTAACTGCCGGCAGTGCTTTAAGATTTCACTGGCATCTCCTTCTTTACAGTAGCAGATTTGTTCTTCAGGTATGCATGAAGGAAATCATATGTAACCCAATTACTCTCATATTGGCAGAGAATCAGATGAGTCTCAGCTGCCTACATCTCATAATTGAACCTGTGAAAGACATGCAGAACACAATAGAGCTTACCAAATCATATACTTTCTGTAGTTTGACAGTGCTCTGCTTCGAGAATGTTACAGGCTTTAAATGAACGTCCGCCAACTTGTGTATCATGGACTGAAGTATTTTCAATGTCATCAAGTGACTGTGTAATTGTGAAAGAACTCATTTGTATGTTCAAGTACATAGCCTTAGTCCATCCCAAAGTATTCCAGAGATTATACTCTTCTCATGAGAAAGATGAGTGACTTTGCTGCTTGGCTTAGGTATAATCTCTTGAGCATCATCCTGGAACTGGGCCACATCAAGGGATGAGCCCATGGGTGCAGCACTTAATGGCACTGGAATAGCAGCCTCAATGTCAGATTCATGATGCAGAGTAGACAGAGAAGGCATCAACAGATGCTCCATGCTGAAATGATGGTGCATGGTCACCAGTGGGTAGATGCAGGAAGATGGCATTATGCTGGTCAATGAGCAGCCAGCAACTTCTGCATAAATTCACAGATTTAATTTGAATGAGTGTGACAGAGACAGAGGTGCAACATACATTCTGCAATCACATCACCCCACATATCTGAGGAGAAGATATTTAAACTGGCACTCATCGTGAGGAGATGACAGGCTGTGAAGAACAACTCCAATGATCAGATAGGACTAGGATAGATGCTAATGTGTACCTTCACAAAACAGATGCAAACCTCAAGGCCTGATGGGTGATGAGCACTAGCATCCCACCCTGACTTGACCTGCACATTTTGGGGGGAGCAGAGAATGGACAAGTCATTGGGGCCATTTTCATATTATCATCTCCAATGGGCACTGGAGTGTCCTGTCCTGACTTGCACATTTCAGGAGCAGCAGACGTGATCTCATTGCTCGACTCTCAGTTATAGTGACTGGAAATATTGGACTGTTGATAGCTACTAGTAATGTAGTAAAGTTTCACTATGAGTGTTTGTCACAGTGATGCTGGACAAAAGATCAAAAAGACTCAAAAAAGAAACAGTCACGTGAAACATGCCACCCTAATCCCCCTGATCCCTTCAGTGGCTAAAGAGCCTAACACTTACTAGCTGTGTAGCAAGTGTATGGATGTGTGATAGATACATCTTTCAAGTTATTGATTATTTCACCCAGTGCTAGCGCCAGTGAGCATCACACTCTCTATTGAGGGCATCTGTTATGTGACTCTCACTCAGTCATCCTCCTTGATCAGTTAAAGCATTATGTGTTGCCCTTAACCTGACAAGGGCATCGTCTGTGAGACATTTCTTACTGGGTGGATGGTGTAATACCTCCTATCAAGCACAGTCCAGAGACATGGAAGAACATTTTACAGTGTACGTCATTGGCTTCTGAACATGAGCGCATTATGGCTGACATGAACATGAGTGCCAATATGCTCATGACAATTTGCTGCACAGCATAGTGCAAATGAAGTTTGTTCATTAGATCTCAATTTTCTGATTCGTAGAAACGTTTTGGATCTGGGAGAAGTCTTAAGTCTCAGGTGATACATGCCATGTCCTCCTTTCCTCACATGATGAGATGAGTTATATTGTGTCCTGCCACTTGCTCTCACTGGATTTGCTGCATGCATTATCTGCAGTTCTACATATCACTCTATGCTAGGTTTCATCCATACTCTGACCATGCAGGCTCCTCTAGCTCTGCAACATTTTCTCCAGCATGTCACATGGATCTCCTTTTCCTTGATGAGGTGTTGATGGTGTCATGCTCAGAGCTGTACCCCATTCGCATGTGACTGTCAAAGCTACTCGGTAATGCCTTCGGAGGCTTGGAAATTGTCCTACTAGAGGCTTTGCACAGTTGGAAGAGGATTCATATTACTCTAACAGTGTGGACCCATGGTCGAGTGATCATTCTTTATATGCCCAGCAGGCTTCGATCAGAAAAGCACTGTGGCATCAATTTACTTCTGTTGTC
Source organism: Laetiporus sulphureus 93-53 (assembly GCF_001632365.1). Classification (NCBI taxonomy): domain Eukaryota; kingdom Fungi; phylum Basidiomycota; class Agaricomycetes; order Polyporales; family Laetiporaceae; genus Laetiporus; species Laetiporus sulphureus. The sequence goes on from NW_024468583.1 coordinate 89,712, forward strand.
ATTCTGTGACAGATCATGAGGCAGACAGGACTGTCAAAACATAATCGGTGCTTCCAGACAGCCCTATCTATGGAAGATGAATTTTAAAGCTTGTACATCAGAGGACATTGCATTACTTCAAATACGTGTATCCTCTCATGCCCATTTCAGCTTCAGAATGTCACTATGCTCACTGCATTTAATTTACACTGTGATCGTATTAATGATATTTACAACTCCACATTTTGCTATTGAACATGGAGATGAGCTGGGTTGCTTCTCCTCTATAGATTCATGGTCTACCATGCCCAGATGTAGATTAGACTCAGTACACTGACAGCTCTGCTTTCGATCCCCGATCGGTTAATTGAAGGCATCCAAAATGTGCTGTGGTCTTTTGTCTGCTCACCTTTTCAGTGCATGGCGTGTGCTGTGACAGATTATGATAGAGCCATCAATTATTATAGTTCTATCTACAAGGCACTATGAGATAAACATGTGTAGATCAATTGGTGCTTACGGAAGCGAAGATGGCAAAGGTCCAAAGTCTGTCATCGGTAACATGATCACTTCATCACGGTCAATGTGTATGATGGTGTCATTAGACAGGGTGCACTTGATGTGTGAACAGTTCTACTCCTAGTCAGGCTGTTGAATGGTAAGTGGAGGTTTCTTAAGAAGCACAAACAAGTGTCCAAAATGTCGTGATCCTTGTGCGAATCCCAGCTGTGAATGAATCCTTCAGCATTCAGTAGCTTCATTTTTTTTATCATCACTGGCATGCTGCAATGCAAACTTCATGAGCAGCATGCTGCAACTTCAACTCGCAGGCACAGAGGTTCCTTTCTCCATCAGTCGCAGCCACATGTCTTCATCATCCATCTCCACAGCATCTCTTCCATCCAGATTGATATGGGACAATCGCAATTAGAGCTGCGCACTGATGCTTTATTAACAATCTTCTGCAACATCTCTCATGACAGAGGTGAGCCTTTCTTTTCATGCATTGAATCTGACAGCAGCTTTCTACAGCACATAATGGTAAGCTTCTGTGCCTGCATTGATCAACCTGTGATGCCTTTGTGCACTCAATTTCGATAAATTTCTACATCTAGGCTCTGTAGGTTGTGTGGCTACAGACCTCGTTGACAGCCACGATGTTCACTAGACTTTCACAGGAATCATCTACACCAGTGGTGATCACTTCACCTGTCATATCTTTATGAGTGACAGCAGCATTTGATACCACGATGGTCGCATGCTACTGTGCAGCTTTCACGCGCATGTCAATGTGAAGCGTGCATTTTACTCTACATCCTAGAATGCTGACATTCATTCCATGTAACCGCAGTGATAATCATCATGTCCATTTGCTCTACGGGTTCTCGGTGACTGAAATTGTAATGTCCGCTCCTATCTGTGTCAACATACTGAATTAAGTGATTCTACAGGATGGTTGAAACAGATGTAGATACTCTTGATCTTTATGCTGGTGAATCTGGTGTCATTCAGGGGGGGCAATTATGAATAGTTATTATTGTACCTTCAACAGAAGATTTGCTCACGACAATGGAAAAGAAATTCAGCATAAGACCATAGCCTTCACTGCCTTGCACTGCATTTTCTGTGAACAAGTCATCAATGATTATCCTCCAGTTCATCATCAATAGAAAACATCATACTTCTGAAATGCAAAGACTTCTTTGTCTGTCAGGGCCAATGTCACTGCAGCAAACAGGCACCAGTGTGCACGTGAAAGGGCCTATTGCCATCTAGCATCAACAGTTGGCAAACACTTGGACATCATTCACATTGAATATGAAACAATACAGACCAATCAGGATGAGAGCGAGAATGAGTGGGATGTAACAATGCCATTGTGCATAACTCTAAGGGTTGAAGGATTTATGAACCATCTCAAAGAACTGAAGGCAGTACACATCTGGGATGCTGGATTATAGTACTGCAGATGGAGGCAGCTATTTGGGTGAAAAAGGAAATATTCTCTAAGATGAGTGTATAGTGCTGGAGTGGGGGGCCACATGCTGCTGCCTTAGTGACAAGCACCAGACATCAGTTGGTGACAAGTGTCAGGCTCCACAAGAGAATGAATAACCAACAGTTCAGTGAGAGGGAGAACATTAGTTACGAATGCCATCAGGTTTCACATCATGTACTGTAACATATCATAAGTGATAATCAGCCACTATATAAATAAATTGTACCACACAAGCTGCAATGTATGCAAGGGTGTCTATTGGCAGATTGCACAAGGTGCACGCATGAACCTCACCACATCTACTTTACTAGAAGAATGTCTACTCCATGTTTATCCACAAGTTCGTCTTTGACACTTCGTCTCTCATTCCTATCTCACTGATGTTCCAAATCTGATGTCTCAAATATTCAAACATACTCGTCCCCTTATTTCTATTGAGTTGCTTAGCTCATTTGAAGCAGAAAAACCCCATGGCTCGACTGTTGCACAAATGTGCTTGCCTTCCAACCTCTTGAAGGAAGGAAACACACAAAACTGTTAGATTTGTGGATGTGCTCATACTTGAATACCATGTGACCTGACTCGCAGTGGAGCCTCAGGTGTGCATTCATGATATATGACAAGCACATCTCGAGTAGCTGATTGGTCCTTAGGTATCACAATGATCTATACTAACTCTGTGTGATCTGAGTTGTGCTAGAATTTGGTCTGAGATTTCTGCCAATTCATCAGAGGTTACTGAGTCCTGAAAAACCAGAATGATATGTGATTGAGCATTTGACATGAATGCTGACAATATGTTATTAGATATCCTTATTCACTGTAGTGATAAGAGACATTACAAACCTAACCCTAAGAAGGGCTTACCATAGAAGTTCTCATCTGACAAGGCCACAGTAATGGACTTGGCTGTGAAAGCATTATTGATGATGAAGAGGCAGACATGGATGGAGCAGGCTCTAGGATATGAGGTCAACATTACACTGATTTAGATATGCATGGAGCAAACATCACCTGCATTGGGTCATTTATAATATGTCTATGCCAGAGTTCACATAGACTCAAGAAAATCTTCCAACTCTGCTCATAACAGTCCATTCATGAACTCTCAAAGAATGCTTTGCTTCTGATCCCTCAGCCAGTGGCTTCCAGTGGAATGGACTCCAGAAGTGCTATTATAAAAAATAGTCCACTGCAGGTTGCAGCATTTGGAAGCCATGAAGAGGGCTTTTCAATGTGTCCTTATGTAGGTTGGTTGACCTCATGGTTGAGGACATATTCACTATACTAGTCAGAGTGAGCAATCTTATCGATAAAATGTTTTGTGGGTCACTATATAAATAATTTATGCACAGCTTCAACAATGTATTTGTACAACATTCAAGACTCATGTGGCAGAAGTGAAAAAGCTTAGCATACTTAGGTATCAGTGACAACCTGAAAGCTCAAAATGTACATTACGATTTCTGAGGTATGAAAAAAGAGTTTATAGAGGACGGAGCAGTTAGGGCATGTATGCAGCATTTTTTTGGGCCCCTGTAGGGACTTAAACTTGGGTAAGAGGGCCATTTTTGACAGAAACGATTTCTGAGGTCCTGACATTCTTCGTTTATAATTTGATCATAAATATTCACCACATTGTATATTTTCATTCACATTAAAATATCAGTCTCATTGATAGAAATTCAGCAAAGTTTCATGTATATATCTGTGTCATCTTTTCAATGATATGAAATGCTGCAGGGTCTGCAGTGTGTAATATGTAGAAGAGCTTTTCATTTCTGAAACTTGATTGAGACCACAAAGCAGGGCCTCAAGCTCTTTGATGTTCTTTCAAGGCATACGATATCCTCCCCAACAATGTTATGAACCTTGAGAGTACTGCATGATTTGAGCTGTGTTGAAGTATTCACAGAGTGGCCTCAAAAGGGCTGCTCATTATCTTTGAGCCACAACTCGAGTCCCTAAGGTCCTTTGACTTTCTTGCTGAGCATTTAATCCCCTCCTCCACAATGTCATGAACCTTGGTGATACTGCAAGATATCTGCCATTTTGAGCTATGTTAAAATATTCAGAGTGGTCTCAGAAAAGCTTTTCATTATGTGAAACTTGGTTGAGGCCACCAATAAGGGCCCTCAGACCCTTCAATGCCCTTCCTGGGCATTCAATTCCCTCTCCCACAATATCATGAACCTTGATGATACTGCAAGATATATTCTATTTTGAGCTGTGTTTAAATATTGAGAGTGACCTCAGAAGAGCTTTTTATTATCTGAAACTTGGTTGAATCCACCATTCAGCTATTTACAGCCCTTTATTTCCTTTCTGAGCATTCAATCACACTTTCAGAATGTCATAAACCTTATTAGTGTTCATGATGGCTATATGCTGTGGCTAGCAGGATGCAATTGAAGGCATTGAACATCACTATGCTGATCATCATATCATGACACAGTGCCACTTCACAGTCACGCATTCACATTTGAGATAGTGATATCTGTTCATTCATTTCTGCACTAATCATTGTTCTCAGTTGACTATTTTTGAATAATTGGTCATCTTCACCCCTTTAGGTCCACAGTACTTGTACTTTCTATTAGAGGTGCCCTGTTGGCCATGTTCTCTACCTCAAATGTTCTCGTGCTTCTCTTGTTGAACATCTCACATCTATGTGATTGACCATGGCCTGTAACTTGAATGACAGCAATGTTTGCAAGCACATACAGATGAACAGGGTACTGGGCAATGCAGACAAATGCTTGGTTATAGATTCCTCAAGCAGACTTGCCAGCAGTGGCCACCATTTCATGCAGCATCTCACTATCTGGTGATTTGCTTATCTCACTCACAGGATGCACCAGCTTGTCTCTAGAGTACAAAGCTATTTGATATATCATTAGTTCCTAATTACAAATTTGATAAGCTAAAATTGCACCATGTTAGAAGTGACAGCTCACTGACAATGCTTCACCTGTAAAACACCATGATGCACATGTCAAATGCAAACTGCTCACTGTCAGCTTCTCAAAATGTCCCCTCTATATTACCCAGATCACATATCTAGAGCCACTATTGTGATAAATGATGCAATGGAGGTGGAGGAGCATATGCCCACTGTGAACAAGAAAGCACTAGTTGAGAATGACATGAAGCATCCTACTATTGGCCTGCCAGGTCATATCATTTCCAATGCAAAGTTCACCATCATGACAAATGTCTCATCTTCTGTGATTGTGATCTCCATGGATGGGATGACACAGCATGCCTCAGGGTCTCAACATTAGTGGCAGGTAGGCTGTTGATGCTATAGTGGTCAGTCAATTAGACCTCACTGATGTTTTCACTATCTTCTCCTAGCAAAAATGTGAAGCTCACTCCTTCATCAGACAGCAAGCCATCAGCAGTTGCTAGCAGTGAGGATGCTGTCACCATCTGCACTTTTGTTGTCAGTGGGAAATGAAATGTGTCAGCAAACTTTGAGTCTGACAGCATAGTCAGCGATGCACTCTCTATCATCACTGCTCATGGCAGATTATGAGAGCAGTGTTTCTGATGCTTCAGGAAGGACTTAGACTGCATCATGCTGAAAGGAAAGACATGATGCACAGAATGCAAATTTTGTTGTAAGGGCTGCAGCAAGGTTTTGATGGTGTTCTCTCATGAGCAGGTTGAAACACATATCAAAATTGGTGAAAAACTCACTATCTTTCTCTCAGCTCATCTGCAAGCAAACCTGAAAGTAGGAGCTGCCAGTCTCATTGTCAGCCCATGTCCAGATCTTAATTCTGACCAGTATTACATTGCTATTCATCAATTGAAAAAAGAATCATGAGGTAAAGATAGCAGTTTTAGAAGATATTCTTGCTTTTATTAAACTCCACAAGAAAAATTAGAAGCTTATGGCTAGTAATCATGCTGCAAATATGACAGTGTAGACGATCGTAGCAAGATACTTCAAGATATCTGCCATTTTAAGCTGTATCAAAATATTCAGAGTGGTCTCAAAAAAGATTTTCATTATCTTAGACTTGGTTTTCAAATCCTAAGTGGCTGACAGACTTATAGGTTCTGTAGCCCTCATAACTATTTATTAAGCTAAAAGTCTGCTATAGATAAATATAATCACACTCAACATGTTCATTGAGTATATTGTATAGTATGTATGCTTTTGATCACACTCTGATGCACTACATATACAAATGATACTTTAAAATATTGAACATAGCATGGCTAGAACTTGTCTGGCTAAATACAGATTCAGATTTGCTGTATTATGAAAATGATGACAGATCACTCATGATGTGAGGCTGTATATCTGTAAGATTGATAACAAGATGACTCTGACCTTTATGTTACCATTCTGAAAACTGAGCTTCAGAATGGCTTGAAGCATTACAGCAAAGGTGTGGAGATAATAACTTCAAGTGTAACTTTAAACAGACATGAAGATAGATTAAAGAGAATACTCTTAAGGCTATAACATGGCCTGATCAATTTTCAAAGCTTAATTTCATATATCATCTCTGAAGTCATCTCAAAACATATTAGCAAGATATGAGAGGCCACTCAAAGAAATTACAGAATTGTAAAAGCAATTGAAAAAGAAATGAAAGGGTATTGACAGGTTGGTGCATCAAAGTTTGATCAAAAGTTTACATTAATGCCTTAAGGCAATGCTTAGGACAAAGGGTTGAACCAAGTACTATGGTTTCTAGGTTTGGAGACTTTGGATTGTTAGTGACAAAAGTGTGTAAATGAGTGGGCCTGATAGAATTGCACATACCTTCAAAACAAAGCATAAATATCTAATCAGCAGATACTCAATTGAAAGCTGAACAGAATGCCTTTCTAGTGCTATATCATCCGTGAGCATAACAGCAGCCAATCTGAAGATGGAAGGACAACAGTGAAAATTAAGATGACTGAAAACTTAATTGCAACAATTATTGGTTAAACAAGGAATAAAAAGTGTCATAACTTCAACAAATGCTAAACGATACATTATTCAGATGAGAGTATATTGTTGGCCAGATTGGATATAGTGGAACATGATGAAATGCAAATGTTTGAAGTGTTTTGAAATCATTCAATTAATTTGATAAATATTAATCACAAATACAGCACTCTGATTGGCCATGAATATTTGCACTTATTTGGATCAGCCATCTGTCAGATTCACACTCTGATTCAAACCCAGCACTCTATGTGCATTAGCAAAAATAACATTTTCTGCACTAAAAGCAGGATGTTTTGAGGCCACAGAGCCTCAGAAGAAAATTTTGGAGGAGTGGGATTGAGATCAGCTCAAAGTACTTGGGTAAGAGGGCCATTTCTGGCAGGAACAATTTCTGAGGTCCTGAGATTTACTGGTACTTTTATGAGATTGTTGTGATATTTGTTGAAGCTACATGCAGCTGCTGTTGAAGAGAACAATGATGATGTTCAGATGGACATGCTTGTTACCTTCTAGACCAATAACAGGTTCATATTGATCACAAACTCAGAATGCAGATAGCCATCACTTTTATACAACTGTTATTATATAATCATTTTTAATAATTTACAACTTTAATAATTTTTATCATCCCTCTCATACTTCCATGACTACAATCATCTTCAACAACATTTTTTATAACTTTAACAATTTTTATCATTACTTTATTTGAATTATTTTTAGAAAATTCATTTTACTATTGAAATTATTTGTACAATATTAATTGTTATCATTACTTCATTTGAGTTATTGTTTCAACAGCAAGTTTGTACCATCACTCTTATACAACTCGAACTATAGTTATCTTTTACAACAGTTGTTTTTACAACTTTAACAATTTTTATCATCACCTTATTTGAATTATCTTAAATCTTGAAACTTTTTATCTTTACTTTTTCAACTGCAAGTTTTTATCATTGCTCTTATACAACCATGAGTACATAATTATCTTTAATATCAGTGGTTTTAACAACTTCAACAATCTTTATCATCACTTTATTTGAATAATTTTTACAACACTAAAAACTTTTTATGTTCATGTTTTCAACAGTAAGTTTTACTGTCAGTGTTATACAACTATGACTATATTATAATCTTCAACAACAGTTGCTTGCACAATTTTAACAATTTTTATCATCACTTTATTGGAATTATTTTTACAATTTTCAAAACCTTTTATCATCACTTTAACAGCATATGTTTACCATCACTGTTATTCAACCATGATTATAATCATCTTTAACAACAGAAAAGTTTTAAAAGAACTTCAACACTTTTTATCATGACTCACATATTACGATGACTATCATGTTGAAGACAATGGTCAACTGACTACATCATTTATATCTTCTGACTTTCAGCATGTCAATCTGAATGCAGCACAAAATGACTGTAGAGCAGTACAGTTGAGGATGTCTAAGCTCAAGTGACTGAAAGCTTATGGGCACAGCAGAATAATGATCTCCGTAAGCTACTTGCAATCAATGGTTGAAGGTATCCAGCAGCTAAAAATGTTTCTCAAGCCTGTTCAAAAGCTTGCTGACCCCAAATGTCAATGCTGCCACTGGAAGATGAATGATGACACTTCCTTGGCTGTCATTTTTACCAGACAGTAGATAAGGACAATGAAGATTTGTTAGCAGCCTCATGTATGAAAAAGGTGAAGTATGAGGCAGCAGCATTAGGGCTTGAGATTTTGACCTAGATCTTATTGTTGATCCAATAGACCAGTTCTTCCATGACTCAACTTCAGCACCGTCATCTATAATTAGCACTAATTTTTCTCATCTGACTCTGACTCAATTGACCCCTTCATTGTCGATGCAGCATGCATCAATCACTCCCTCAAAAGTGATAAGTGATAGAAATGCTACACCTGGGCCTTCGAGATCACTCACCATTCATATTTCAAGATGATTAGCCAATGAGCAAAAGCTGATAATCCCACTGCCTCTCTCTGTCTATATGCAGAAAACATTTAAATGGACCACAGTTTGACCTCTTGCTGAGGAGGAAAAAGAAGCATCATTCTCAATGGAGGTATACTTATTTAACTTCTATAATGACTTTCACTCTCCTCACTATAAGTATTCCCATCCTCATGGTTGCTTGCATGCCAATGCATCTCTCGTGCAGTGACATTGATCTGCTACAGCCTCAAAAGTTGCTATGTCCCAGGTCCCTATTTTGATAGGATGGCCGTTGTATGGTCTGTATGGATACAAGGTAAAAGAAGGTAAACATAACATATGTGACACTATGTTACTGCTTCTGTGATACTTTGTCTAACTTTTGGCTATACTTAACACTAGTTTCACTGCTGCTGACATTGAAAACCTCACACATGCCATTGATTCATTAAATGATTGTTCATGAGTTAGTAATCTAAAAATGGTTAAAGTTGTAAAAACAATTGTTGTTAAATATTATTGTATAATAATAATTGTATACAAGTGATGGTACAAACTTGCTGTTGACAAGGAGAAGGTAAAAAAATGTTGAGATTATAAAAATAACTCAAATAGAGCAATGATAAAAATTGTTATTATAAAGACAATTCAAATAAAGTGATAATCAAAATTGTTTTAGTTTTTTAAAAACATTTTGTGATCAAAGATGATTATACTCATGATTGTATAACAGTGAGAGTAAACACTTGCTGATGAAAAGTGAATGTACATAGTTTTGAGAATTATAAAAATAATTCAAATAAAGTGATGATCAAAATTGTTTTAAAGTTGTAAAAACAACTGTTGTTAAAGATGATGATATAATGATGGTTGTATAAAATTGATGGTAACAACTTGCTATTGAAAAAGTAAACATAAAAAGCTTTAACATTGTAAAAATAATTTGAATAAAGTGATGATTAGAATTGATATTGTAAGAATAATTTAAAGAGAGTGATGATACAAATGGTTTAAGTTGTTAGAAAAACTGTTGTCGAAGATGATTATAGTGAAAATTGCATGAGAGTGATGATCAAAGTGTTGAAGTTTTTGTCATGGTCATATGAGAGTAATGGTGTAACTTGCTGTTGAAAAAGTGAAACATTATTCATTCAATAATAATATAAGATGGATGCATGATTGTAGAAAATTTTAAATGTAGTGATAATAAAAGTTTCATATCGTCAATGATGATTATAGTCATGGTTGTGTGAGAGTGATGGTAAATAATTGCTTTTGAAAAAGTTAAGATAAAAAGTTTTAAAAGGTGCAAGTATTTTTTAAAAATAAAACAATTATAGATACGTAATTACATAGATTCTCAAATGAAGTGAAAATAAAATGGTTTAAGCTTTTCTTTTAGCTTTTGTTGAACTGTAATTATACTTGCATGTTTCTTTATTGAAGATGATTACAATGATAGTTACATGACAGTAATGATAAAAGTTGTAAGGTGTTTTCAAAATTATATGTTGTCAAAGGTGATTGTAACAGTCACATTAGTGATCATAAAAAGTTATAAGGGCTTTTTTAATAATGTTTGTCAAAGATACTTACAACTACAGTTTGAGCAGTATACACATTGCTGGGGTAATTGACTCATGGTGCATAGATGTGTGCAAGAAAGTGATATGAGGTCAAATGGGTATTCAGATCAGACAATGAAGATGAGCAAATGGAAATTATATCACTAGTTGAGAAGGTCTTAGTAGTAAACTTCAGACCAGCACAATGAAGGTGAGACATTCAAAAAAGTGAAGTGTAGATTGCCACAGAGCTAAATCTACCACGCACTTTGCTGAGGAGAGTAGGATGTGCCATCTTGAGAGGATCTTCTAATGTTGAAGTATTACTGGTGACAATTCCATCATTGTACCATGTCTGACCATTCATATCAATAATCCTTGCAGTGAAATGAAAGCCACCGAAATAAATAATATCACACAAGTGAAATCTTGTGCCTTCTTCACCGATGTACACCATGGAATCTAGCTGAAGTTGCTTACCATTCGCAATGAATGCCATAAAGTTTGGGGTATTGACAAAGACATACCTTCTCACCAGTCTTGTGTGGCAGGTTTGGCATGACAACTGAGTCTTTCTGAGAAAAAGAGCTTGCAGCCACTCTGATAGCTTTTTGTTTTTTTTTGAGGAACCTAACTTAGCAGAGAATTCTCTTCAGATGGGCAAACTGCAGTCTCATAGATAAATGGAAGTGTCTTCTGTATTCACATCGACATTGCAGTGGAGGCAGTGAAGATGGACAATAACGTTGAAGGATAAAAACTCAAACATAGCAGAACACAAACTGTAGATGTCTGTGCCTTCTTTTCTCATGGCAGGAAATGTCGTGGGGTGTGCAATCTGCAATTCTGCATGAATAGCATCTCTTGCAAGTTCCATAGAATGTTTACCGGTGAGTACCTCTGTGAAGATATTAGTGAACTTGTGAAGAAAGTCATTCTGGTTCTTGACGGTATCATTCCATTGCTGTGGACAATCTGTGAACACCTTGAGCAGTATAGAGAAAAGGCTATCATATGGTGCAACTGTAGTTGTTCTCATTTCATATAAAACTGACAGGGCTTGAGTATAATGAAAGGGGTGAAGCGGTCCTCATCTTTTTGTCATCGAGGCCTGTTTTATCGCTGACATGCATGCACTTTTTCTTTTTTCCACCTTGGTCATTGCTAACAGTGAGCAAAGCTTTTGTTCCCTTAGCAGGCAGATACCTATACATGAGTTTAAATTTTTCTTCAGTTTATCCTGTGCTAGTGAGTTTTTTTGCATCATCACTACATCTAGTTGGTTTACTGACAATTTGCCAGGGACTGTCAGGCTCTGGGTCTTTGTTAGACCACTTAAGAGACCTATGCATTGTTTTGGGGATATACTGGGTCCCTTTCCATGATCTATAGGATACTATGAGAGGATTTCTGATTACACCTTGAACTATGTCTGGCAACTCCTTATTATATTGAAGGGTTGTGATCTCGTCCAGAAGTTCAAGGTCTCTAAATTCTTGCCTGAGTGAACTGGAGATGCCCCTCATCAGTTTATGGTCATCAAAGCCTTGAACAATTATGGTCCCTTCATATGTCAATCCCCTAGAAAGGCACATGTATATGGACTGGTGAGACCTGCAGTTTTGAAGATCACACACATTGTTGGAGTTTGCTGCTTTTGCCTCATATTCTCTCTCAAAATCACCACAGTGGTGAACTGATGCCAAAGTGCCTTGCCTATGGATGATTCTTGTTCATAATGACTGCTGGTGGTGTGCAGTACTGATCTTACTTTATGGGAGTACAATGAATGTCCTGAACCCTCAGGGAGAAGCTGTGCAAAGTCTCCTGAAAAAATCATGTTTATTTCTCTGAACAATTTTCCCTCTTTTTTTATCACTGAGCACATCCTCGAGCATATTTTGTACAAGTTGTGACAGTCCACCATTGACACCTCATCTAAAAAAATATACTTGACACACTGAAGATGTGCTCTCACTTGAAGGAGGCTGGCGACTGATTTTGAAGTATACTTGCTCATTCCTAGTATAGAGTGGTATGTTGAGCTGGCAATCAAAGTGGCAGCAGATCCAGTTGGGGCCATATGGAGAAATCAGTAACCCTCTTTTTATTCGTTGATGAAGTAAATCAATGCCTTTATGACCTGAGATTTACCTGTTCCTGCCATCTCACTGAGGTACATCTTTAACTGTTCTCCACTGGGATCTGTGGCATGATTGGCAACAATTCTGAATGCATGTTCCTGTTCTTTGTTTAGATTGAAGAGGCTGCTAGTATCGTCGATGAGCTTTTGGTCTTTTTGCTCTTTCACCTTGAAATCCTTCTCCAGATAAGACATGTCAATCACTTTGATCACATCTACATATTTCTCTACTGCAGCTCCAGTTGCCTTGTCAACAACATTGTTTATAACTGCTTGATCGGTCTGACACTGTATGATTTCTTGCTTTCAGTCAGCAAGAAGTGATCGCCACCCCGAAGCTGTGTGGCCCTTTCTGTCACAAAATGCAGTAGACAGTAAATGTTCTTCCACAGCATCACAGCCTTCAGGAAGATTGTCCATCCATCCAGAAGTGTGCATGATATTTTCACGTGCATCATGTGCACCAAGCACAATTGAGCTTTAGTTTTCAAGTTATCCCACTCAGAAACATTGCCTGGAATGTCATAGTCTGCCATAACCATTATCTTGTCTTCAGTAACCATCATCGAGTGCCTCCATATCATCGTTGTTCATGTCAAATGGCATACCCCCAATTTTTGTGCCTGCTTTTCTTAACTTTGCAAAATTGTCTCTGTCATCATTACACTCATATCTGATGTGCATATAGTCCATGACCTGTCTCTGTCTGTCAGTAAAATGATGCTGCTCAAACCCCTCATTCTATGACATCATACGATCAGGTTTAAGGTCTTGTCCTGACCTCCAGGGCTTGAATAAGGTTAGCATGGTCATGCAGTACTCCTCTCAGTTGCCGCTGTCTCTACGAGGCAGTGCATCACTGATGAAATTGGGAATCATGCTCCCATCCTCGAGCAGCAACCTTACTTCCTTAGATGAATATTAAGGGTGAGCATGTAAAAAGCGTGCAGGTTCGAGTTGACGGTCAGCAATATGTGCCTTCTCATCTGCCTGAAATGTCTTTGCATTATGAGAGGTGAGCAGCAGCTCATCATCGTCGTCACTCTGTTCTTTACAACCTTCTTCTTCATTGGAGTAGATTACCTCAGAAGGGCTTTCTTCATTCTTTTCCTTTTCAAGCACAATCTTATCTTCACTTTCTTCATCCCTCATGCTGCAAACTGACATTTGGTGCAAAGATGATCTGAGAAGAAGTTCATCCTCTTCATCTTCAGGCTCTAGGCATTGTTGTTCATCATCGATGAATGGTCGCATAGACTTTGAGAACAAGTTACAATCAGAAGCATCATTTACAAACTTCTGTGACTCTTTCTTCGCTCACCGTATCCAATCATACAGGCATATTCCATTAAAGATAGAAGGTCTATATATGTAATCATCTATGGCAGAGAGCAGTACAAACTTGCCTCGAGTTTGACTCAATATGACTTTTTCCAGAGCCTCTGAATCAGTGAATATCTTTGCTTCGGCAGTTGAATTCTCATTCTCCCAGGCTGTACATACTTCTCTCATGAAACTTTTCCACATGCATACATTGAAAGAGTAGTTCATGTAGTGATTTTCCTGCTTCAAGAGATACAAACAGGTTACCAGTCCACTGATCTCCACACCAGCCGTCAAAGCATTAACAATTTTAATCAACAACATGCAGCCTTTCTGTATTCTGTCCATGTTCCTGGTGATAAAGGTCTCACTTCTATCAGATACCTTGCAGACTGTCTCAAACATTACGTGCATTTTCAGAGGAGTCTTCGTGATGTAGTCAGTTACATAAGCGATAACTGATTTGATCGCAGTTCTTGACATGAGACTTGTGACGTCCGTGTTGCATTAAAAAAGATACGTAACAACTGAAGTGAGTGTGTTAATCCATGCTTCACCCTTCTTCATATTGAGAGCTCCTGTTTCAGGATCGACTGTGGTTTCTGTATAAGTTGTTTGATGAAAATGGGCCTTGCAGGTCACGTACTTGTTACGCTTGCATTCGTGAAGACATCAATGATGATTTGAGAGATAAATGAGCTCATCCACCTCAAGAGACTGTTTGTTCCACCATTTCCCCTAGGTGGTGCACTTTTAACAGTTGTGGCAGTTTTTTTTCCATACATCAAACAGGCATGGGTCTGGGCAGGGTAAGTGTAGGGGGAACATGTCCTTCCTTTGCATTCAACTTATTAATGTGCTAGTGAATGTCCTCCATTGTTCTGTTCTGAAATTCCCCTACATGTACGCTTGCAAGGTATTCTACTGAATGTCACGGTAACACCGAACAAGAGATCAAAAAGACAAAAAGGGACAGTCACGTGAAACGTGTCACCCTGATCTCCCTGATCCCAAACGTATCCCCCTGAACCCTATGTGGCACAAGAGCCTGTTGACTTACTGGTCGATGTGGCAGCTACAGGAAGGGGTGAGAGATATATGAAGGAGCTGGTGAGCTCAGTGAGTGCTACAGGTAGTAGATGAGGAGAAACAATCTGAAGTTTCGTCCTCTACATGGCTGGTCTTATATACACATACAGCGGGCTATCTTACCTAAGCTACCTATCTATGGGTATAAGCAAATGGCCGTACATGGGACAATAGGATGTCCGAAAGTAGAACAATAAGTGGGAAGATCGATGGTTGCTGCAGTAATGCATGTGCACATCATGCCTATCTTGGATTCCCTTTTGTTCTCCGATGTGAACATTGTGCCTATCTGGGCTTCTGGCTAAACGAATAGGAAGCGGAAGGCCGATGTATAACAATAGTCCTTGTTCCCTTTGTTTCCAAATGGGTGCCTCTATTGTGTCCTGGAATAGACAGGTCCGACCGTATCATCCACGGGTCTGGACCATAACATGTGATGTGAGCTATCACCTGATCTCTACGCATCACGTCTGTGGCTGAGTGGCATGAGATATTGGTGAAGCACGTGATCTGTGGTGTGAGCAAAGTCACGTGCAGACTTTGTGGCAAAAATCTGTGACACTACCCCCCTCTCAAGGCTCATTGTCCCGAGGAGCCAAAACCTTTATTTCCCCTTCTAGTTGCTCGCAACAGTTGGTAACTTTGGGAGGGAAGCCCTTCGGCATAATATTCGAAGATTATTTGGGCTATCCTGTCTCCCGGTTTAACCGAAAATACGAAATCTGTTGTATTGATCAGTACGACCTTGAGTTCTCCAGTGTAATCTGGGTCCACGACTCCTGCGCCCACGTCGATTCCTCATGCAGCCAGTCCGCTGTGTGGAGCTATTCGTGTATAGGTGTGTTTTGGAGGGTCAATTGCGACTCCCGTTCCTACCACAGTTCGTGAATGTGGAGGGATTTTATGCATTTCTGCTGCATAAATATCCCATCCTGCTGCTTCATTCGAGGATTTCTTCAGTGATTTGGCAAATTCTGTCATTTTATGATATAGAAAGAACTCATCCGGATGGTCAGACATGTTGATTCTGTGTGTGGAGATTGGTGCAACTTCATATGAGGATAATTCGAAGCGTTTTCCACCAAAAGTGACGACCCTGATTGGTGCTTTGGCTGCATCTGGGTTTTGCTGGTGGAATTCTTGAAGAAGCTCGTCGGCATTGGTAAGATTTGTTCGGGGTTCCCATTTATCATCGGAATGGTCATAGCCTTTCCATTTGACGAGGTATTGGACCCTTCCCCTTACAACCTTCGAGTCTAGTATTTCCTCAACTTCGAATTCTGGTTCTCCTTCGATTTCTATGGCTGGGGGCTTTGGGGGTTCGCGGTTTGCAACCGTGTCTTGATGGTACATGATCAACTTGCTAGCATGGAAGACTGGGTGGACCTTCATTTGCTTAGGCAGTTCCAGTTTAAATGTGACTGGGCCTAGCTTCTGAAGTACTTTGTAAGGTCCGAAGTTTTGTGTGCCTAGCTTCGCGGACTTGACTTTTACTCTGAGATCCTTTCCCTTGAGTAAAACTAGATCTCCGACTTTGAATGGGACTTCTCCCTTTTTCTCATCGAAGTACCATTTCATCCGTGAAGCTGAAACTTCCAATGCTGCCTTCGCCTGTTCTTGTGCCTCGGATCGGTGGGCGAATAGATGTTCCAATGAGGGATGACATATTGATTCGTGTATGTCTGGTGCCATTTTTGGATGTCAGCCATATTCGACAAAGAATGGGGAAAGTGTGGTGGATTTATGGGTCTGGTTGTTGTATGAAAATTCTGCTGTCGGCAGGTAATAGACCCAATCGTTCTGTCTATGGTTACAGTACATTCGCAGATACTGTTCCAACACCTGGTTAACCCTTTCTGTCTGACCGTCTGTCTGGGGGTGATATGCAGTGGACATTGTTGACTTTATACCAAGCTTCTGGCAGAACTCCTGGAATAGTTTGCTCGCAAACTGAGTACCTCTGTCTGAGATAATCTGGCGTGGCAATCCGTGAAGTTTGAAGACTTTGTTATAGAATACGTTAGCGACTTGCGATGATGTGACTGTATCATCCGTTGCATAAAAGTGCGCTCGCTTCGTGAGTCTGTCCACGACGACAAGTATTGCCGTCTTCTTCTCTCCCCTAAAGTTCATGGCTGGAGAAAGTTGTGTGATGAGATCCACTGTGATGATCTCCCATGGTCCTCCTGGTACCTCGTTTGGTTGTAGTAGTCTGTATGGTTTTTCTCTTGAGTACTTGTTACGTTGACAACTGTCGCAACCTTGTACATATTGTTTAACCATTACAGACATTCCTGACCACCAATAATTCCGAGTAATAAGCTCCAACGTTTTGAACCTGCCAGGGTGTCTGGCTAGTAAGGTGTCATGATGGAGTTTTATTAGATCAAGGCGTAGCTGTTGATTCTTGGGGACATAAACCTTTCCACGATGGAGCAGCAGTCCATGCTCAAAGTTCCATTCTGTGAGGTTTTTCTCAAATTTGCGCTGTCCTGTAGTCAAAAGTGCACGATAATCCTTGATCATCATGTCGTCTGTGAGTGCCTTCTTGATCCTTTTCAGTAGTTGAGCATCATCAACTTCAGATGCGTGAGTGGGTCAAATCGCATTGATAGCGAAAAATTCAGGTTTTAACAGCATTTGGTTTGAATTGTCGCTGTCTACCCCCCTCTCATGGTCTGGCCTCCTGGACAGAGGATCGGCACGTAGCATAGTCTTTCCAGGTCGGTAACTGAGAATGAAATTAAATCTGGTGAGGAATAATGACCAGCACGCTTGGCGCCAGGATAATTTCTGTGCCTGACGGAAGTATGTAAGGTTGAGATGGTCCGACCAAATCTCAATGGGTTCTGGATGTCCTTCCAAATAGTGCCGATATTCTTCGAGTGCCCGAATAATAGCAAGCATCTCCTTGTCGTAAATCTCATAGTTCCGCTCATGTTCGTTGAGTGACTTAGAGTAGTATGTGACTGGATGCCATAGCTTGTCCTCTCCTAGTTGTTCGAGTACTGCATCAGTTGCATAGTCTGAAGAGTCTGTTTCTAGACGGTATGGTGCAGTGTCGTTAGGAAGTTGTAAGATCGGGGCTGAGGTGAATGCCATTTTAAGTGCACTGAAGGCTTGGTCTTGCTCCTCCTTCCATTGCCAGGGCACGTCCTTACAGGTGAGAAGCATTAAAGGTCGTGCGAGTTTCGCAAAGTCCTTTATAAATCGCCTGTAAAAATTCACGAATCCTAAAAAGACCTGTACTTGTTTAACCTTTGTCGGTGCGGGCCAGCCAAGTACACCTTCGACTTTAGCAGGGTCCATCTGTACTGAGTTCTTGCTGATAATCATGCCAAGATACTCGATTGAGGACTGTTCAAAGAAGCATTTCTCCAGTTTGGCATATAAGTCATTGTCCCGGAAGTGCTGTAGAACTGCTTTTACTAGTCGTCGGTGTTCATTGAGATCGTCCGTAAATATGAGGATGTCGTCTAAGTAGACTACCACCTTTCCAGTGCGAATCAAGTCTTCGAGGACCGTATTCATCATTGTTTGGAAGGTGCTAGGAGCATTGCAGAAACTGAAGTACATTATGGTGGGTTCGAAGAGGCCACGATGTGTAATGAAGGTGGCTTTCGCTTCATCCTCTTCCCTAATCCTTATGTTGTTGAAACCCCATCTCAGATAAAGCTTCGTAAATATACTAGCATGCGAGAGCCTGTCGATGAGGTCCGAAATGCGTGGGATTGGGAACTTGTTCTTCTTTGTAACTGCATTGAGGTTCCTGTAATCTTGTACGAGCCTCAGTGATCTGTCTTTCTTTTTGATGAAGAAGACGGGTGCTGCGGTTGGACTCCTTGATCTCTTGATGTAACCTTTGGCCAACTCTTGGTCTATCCATGTGTCGAGCGAATTTCTTTCCTGTAGATTCATAGGATATAACTTTGCCGGGCATGGTAACGATGCCTCTGGAACAAGTTCAATTGGATGATCATAGGGCTTTCTTGTGGGCATTCGTTCCGACTGCTTCTTGGAGAACACATCGCCATACTCGTGGAAGTGTTTGGGGACATAGGCTGACCAGTAGTCTTTGTCCTGTTCTCCTTTTTGCGGTGCTCTATCCTGATTCCTCTTGGTGTCAAGACCCATAATGAGCGATGCTACGGCTTGTGCATCAGGGTCTTCTGATAATGACACCCATCTAATGAAGCTGTCCATGTCATTCCAATCGTCACCTAACTCCTGGGAACCGACGAACTCCATCAGGTCTTCGATGTGGGGAATGTTTGTGTCTTCCAGGTCCTCCTCCTGGATTGCTACCTGTGAGGGTGTGCATCTTTGTGAGCACCGGGTGAAATCGACTGTGAGTTTTCCCCAATCCACTTCAGGATTATGCTCCTTAAGGAAACTCATGCCTAGTATAACGTCTTTATGTCCTATATCAGTGACCAAAAGGCTTTGCCTGCTTGTGTGGTTTCTGATGGTTATACTTAGAAGAACCCTTTTCTTAATGGTTCCACCCTTGTTATGAGATGCATCTGCATTGTAAACCCTGATCTCCTTCTCAAGTGAGATCGTAGCGAGATTCAACTGATCAACCAGCCGTGGGTTGATGTAGCAAGAATATGCTCCTGAATCGAGGAGCGCCTCAGTCTGGACTTCCCTTACTCCCTGTTTGAGGTGAACAGATAAATCGATCACGTGTTTTGACGAACCAGTAGATGCAATATATAAAAAACTTGATACTGGTACATGCGAGAGCGAGTAGGTACTATTACAGTGTCCATGGGAACTCTGGCCAGACCTCAGAGAACCCACTGAAAAAAATCCTCATCATCTTCTACCTCCGTGATCCTAGCTGCTTCGACAGCTGGTTCCAGTTCTGTCTCCTTTTCCTTTTCCTTCACGTCGTAGCTGGCAATGAAAGCACAGACTGCTTTGTATCTCACCTTGCTGTCGTCGAAGATGTCTGAGGCCGTGTTTGAAGAAATTGCCCTTGTTGCTTGGCCCCGCTTTGGCATTTCGAATTTGCCTTTGTACTTGGGGTCAGGGCATCGCTGTTTAAAAATGAAGGGGTGTTTCCCACATCGTACACACAGCTTCTTCTCCAGCCATCCTTCTTGCTCCTTGGTGAGGGTGGATACTCGATCCACGACCATTGCGTTGAGGTCTTTTGGGGCCCGTGGTGCTGATGATGATGTGGCTACTGTTCCGCGCTGTCCTGCCTTGTCAGCTCTGAACTTGGACTCTAATTGAAGACATAGGTCGAGATATTCCTGCCACGTGATGGGGTCAGAAATTCCTAGGCTGTCTCGTGTGACCATTGCCTGGTGTACGTCCTTGCTTCGATGTTCAGCGATGTAACCGATGAGTGCAGTGTGCCCTAAGTTGATCTTAGTGGCCCATTGGCAGAACTGTTCTGCAAAGGATACCATTGTGAGATACGTCTTGCCACAGATATCCTTCAAATGCTGCTGCGCATCCTTGTCCAGGTCGAGGGTCCTGTAGTTTACTTTGAGAATGTCGACGAAGTCTTCCCATTTGCCGAGTGCCTGCCGTGCTGCTGCCCTGGTTGCATATTCAGACATGTACGTAAACGCACCACCTTCCAAGTGCAGTAAGGCCATGGTAATCTTGTGTTCATCGTCGTTGATCTCGTTCCACCACATCCATATACCGAGTTGTTGGAGCCAATCCTCCAGACTTCCTTTGCCCGAGTAGTGTGGAGGTTCGGCAATTTTGATGCGTGGCTTGTGCAACTGGACCGTGCCAGATGTTTGACCTTGCATCGTAGTGACGCCGCTTGCTTTGAGCGAAGCTAGCTCGTGCCACAGCTTAACGTTAGCTGCCTTGATTTCCATCATTTCTTTGCCCATGTCGAGCATTGCCGCCTGGGTTCCCGTGAGCTCGTCATTTAAAACTGCCATATGCGCATCTTGTGCAAGGATCCTATCCTTAAGCTTCCCAATCTCCGTCTGGAGAACTGCCTCCTTAAGTTGGTGTTCGCTTTTGTTGTTTTAAATCAGTGATTCAAAGGTTTTCTTGTGCTCGTACATTTTGTTTCTGAGCACATTGTAGACCTTGGCGATTTCGGTAGTGACTGTGAGCTTCATTGTGATGATTACCCATTCGCGTATGTGGTCCAGAACTTCTCCAGGAGCGGACTGTCAGAGAGCATCTTCTAGGTGCTCGAATTGGTGTCCGTCAAACTCCCAGATGGGTGGAACGTAGGTGGGTACAAGTGATGGTGTCGGGGATGCTGGCCCTCCGACTTGTGATGCAGAGCCCTGTGGTCCTAGCGCAGGTTCTGGTGAATTGCGCTGCGAGGCGCGTGGGGTACTTCCGTCGTGTGCTGACTCGACATTTGTATGAAGAATGTCATCCATTCGTTGCCTGAACATGGATGCGTGCGCACGATCGGCTGACTCCATTGTGATATAGGTAAACTAATACAAAAAGTGCAAATATCTCGCTTTCGAGATGAAGACCAGAGCCTTGGCGATTTTCTGCAGCCTCTCTTCCTTTCCTATCTGCTTGAAACTGATTCCTCCTATCTCCAGACAAACTTTGTTGATAACCTGCTTCTCGACGAATGTATATGTGCACGTCCCTGTGTGTAGGTCAGCGCAGACTTTATCGAGCTCTGTGGCGAGGCTAAAGATGGGTCCTTGGTGCTCGTCCTTGAGACGATATGAGAATGCTCCTAATATGAGTTAGAGCCTGAAGCGGATAGCGTCTACCTGCTTCGTAAGGGTCTCAATGTGGATCGTCGGCCTGACTCTGGAAGAGAGTGGGTGGATGGGACGTGCGATGGTGTTTGTCTTTATGAAGTTGGGTAGGGGATGAGTTGGAATGGGAGCAATGACGGGGGGAGGAACTGCGTTGGAGGTGATAAGCTCTGGGGGCAGTGCCGGCTTGCGACTACCAGTGGTAAGACGTCTCTTTCTGGGCTTGTAGCATTCGAGCGGTGGAGTGTGATCACATAGCTTGTGGATGATTCCGCGCTTTATGATGTGTGTGGTATCTACAACTCTAGCTGCTGCTCGCTGCCTGTCTGTGGACGATGCGCCTAGTAATGCAAATGTGAGGAGCCTTTCACGCTCCTTGTTGGTTTCCTGATGCTTGTAGTGGGCGTCGAGGTCAATTCTGGGGTGGCCTTGCGCTTTGAGGCTTTGAGCAGCTCAGAGTCTTGCTGAGGCTCACACTGGGTAGAGATCAGGTTGGAATGTGTGTCAAAAAAGCTGCGCGCTACGGCTGAAACTGCTTGTGCTGAAAATACGTGGCCGCTTGTGTTAGACACTAAGCAGGGGCGCAGAAAATGTCAGATTGTTTCTAATGTCACGGTAACACTGGACAAGAGATCAAAAAGACAAAAAGGGACAGTCACGTGAAACGTGCCACCCTGATCCTCCTGATCCCAAAAGTATCCCCCTGAACCCTATGTGGCGAAAGAGCCTGTTGACTTATTGGTCGATGTGGCAGTCGCAGGAAGGGGTGAGAGATATATGAAGGAGCTGGTGAGCTCAGTGAGTGCTACAGGTAGTAGACGAGGAGAAACAATCTGAAGTTTCGTCCTCTACATGGCTGATCTTATATACACATACAGCGGGCTATCTTACCTAAGCTACCTATCTACGGGTATAAGCAAATGGCCGTACATGGGACAATAGGATGTCTGGAAGTAGAACAATAAGTGGAAAGATCGATGGTTGCCGCAGTAATGCGTGTGCACATCGTGCCTATCTTGGTTTTCCTTTTGTTCTCCGATGTGAACATCGTGCCTATCTAGGCTTCTGGCTAAACTAATAGAAAGCGGAAGGCCGATGTATAACAATAGTTCTTGTTCCCTTTGTTTCCAAATGGGTGCCTCTATTGTGTCCTGCAATAGACAGGTCCGACCATATCATCCACGGGTCTGGACCATAACATGTGATGTGGACTATCACCTGATCTCTACGCGTCACGTCTGTGGCTGAGTGGCATGAGATATTGGTGAAGCACGTGATCTGTGGTGTGAGAAAAGTCACATGCAGACTTTGTGGTGAAAATCTGTGACACTGTCTCTCTCTAAAAACTGGAGTTATGATCAAGAATTCTTTCTCGGATCTGCTGAGGACTTACACAGTTCTTAATCCATATCATCATATGCATGTGCAATGTTAGGCATCCTTGATGGGGTGATTGATATCTGCTGGGGCAAAGGTGATGAACCAAGAAGATGCATCCAGATAAGATCTCAGTGCTCATATTTCATTTCACATTCACTTTTGGTTCATCAAAGATCCTTGCACTTTGACCGCGATATGGTCCAAGTCATTGATAATTTTGAAACACTCCTTCTCTTCATCACTCTCAGACTTTATGGGATCATTTGCGAGTCAGGTTATCAGACTTTCCAGAGTGACCAAAGGCAAGTTGACAATTCTGTTTGCAATCTCATAAAAATTTTGTTTTTTGATGAGCAAAAACCTGATGGTGGTCGCATTTTTAATTTGTTCGTGATTAAAGGCAACAAGAGAAAAATAAGGTTCCAATTGAAAATGCTTATCATGATACATAAGCAACTGTTGCTTTTTTCGACTCAGACACCCGTTTTGATCCACGATCATTGTTTAGGCCTCCCAAGTCATATGGAAATAGCCAGGGAAAAATTTGAGGATATAGTTGAGGGTTATGATATAAGCTTTGAGGATTTTGTTCTTGACCAACATCCAGAACCTTGCTCTTTTTGAACTGATGAATAACCTTTGCCCTTATTGATTGATAATCATCATCCAAGAGGTTGATGTAGGCATCTTCGGTGAGACCGTGAACAGTGAATGGACAGGGACCTTCTGCGATACCTTCATCCAGATCCACATCATTTACTGCAGTAGCTTCTGGAGCCTTGTTCATATATCCATCATGATAGTCTACGATCACAGGAGGAACATTCTCTGAGTAGGCGTTGAGATTCTTATAGGAGATGTTCAAGTCTGCGTAATCTTCGTGGTTTAGCTTTAACCTACTCCAATGCTTCAGCAACCTTGTTACGCCTTACGAAGATGGTGTTCTGGCAAATTGCTTACCTGTAGGTTTGCAAGGTCTGATATATATGAATGTGAGGACTTCGTCAAGCTAGGAGGCAAGCTTCAGTAAATCTTGGACATCGACACAGAATGGCATATGGCATTGGCATGCATTTTCCACATACCTGATACCTTGACCTGAATTATGCAGTAGTTGTGCTTGACCCTTGATATAAGCATTTTCTCACACCAGGTTAGGTCTCGCAATTGAGAAGGGATTTCTCCAATTCAAAGGCCATTAGCTAGCGCATCCGTCGTGAGTAAATCTTTTTCAAGATCATGTAGACATTTCGCACAAATGTGATCGCAAGTTGGTAGGATGACTGATCCTTTCAGCTCTGCTATTGGATCTTGGACACTTCCTCGCTCCTTCCTGTCATTGCTTGTGTAGTGGGCATTAGTATTCGGAGGTCTACGTCACAATCTGACAGTTTAGAGAGAGTTGAAGTGAGACACAATTGACCACACACCGCACAAGCAGATTTCAAGAATTTGTCCTTGTTGATGTCTTCACAAAAGCCATTGATCATTTGAGCGAACAGATCTTCCATCAGAGGAGATGGAGGAAATCTGACCATCTTTGTCTTCTTCGTCTTGAGTCGAGTTTTTTGAGACCATTCCATGCTTGTTAATGTGATCTTAGATGTAAATATCGAAAAGAGTTTGGGGCATGATGCGCAGTGAGCCCGTACTTGTTCTCTCGATGATCTACTTCGTGCGACATGAATCTGATGTGTGGAACATACAGAGATCAATGACTTTTTGGACAGCTTTGATGCCAACACAGATAATGGAATATATGCGTAGATAGTACTATCATCTTCAGAATGATCTGAAGGAGTTTTCATGATGTATCCTTGATACTCGTATTTACGTGAACAGTCCACATGCATGTCGAATAGAATAAATGTCTGGAGCTTTTCTGCAGTCCATCGATAAACTCACCCACATTTTGAACATCCACCGAGCAATGAAGGGTCATGGTTTGTAAAATGCAAGTGGAGTTCATAAATGATTCAGAAAATGCGAGAAGCGCAAATGTCCATTTGCCAGTTGATTAGCAATACGAAGGATGATGTTTGACATTGTAGGAACAAAGACAAGAAGTCGTGATGTCTGGTCACATATCTAACAACAGGTTTCTTATCAGAGTAACCTGGTGCAGCGATGGAATGACAGGTTGAAATAGAGAGTGGATTATGTGATGCTGAATGGAACCGAGTGAGGCACATCAGAAGTGATTTCCTCCTTGCTGAAGTAGCTATCAAAGAACAAGCAGTGAGAATTATATGTCGATGAATGATAATGCGTACCATCGAGCATCATCGTAACTGTGAGTAGCTTCAAGGAATAGATCCAGTGAACGTGAAACAACATGAGACGTAAAAGATCTGATGACGATGCATTTTCCGATATTGATTCATATGAGAGGTCAGCCATTTGGTATGGAGGGAACATTTCATGTGCAGAATACACTCTCATCGAAACACTCAGGAGTGGTGAAATTGGGTTTGGGACGCTCATTGTACTCGAGCGATCGTGATCGTGGGGTAAGGGACTTTTGTAGGAAGCACCCATCAAGGCTCCATCGCAGAGTGGCATGGAATGGGTTTTAGGGAAGTCCGCCATCATCCTGTACATTGCTTCAATGCGCCACAGGTCGTCGACTGGCAGCTGCCAAGAAACGTCAATGCTCACGTTTGGAGCTCCAAAAGAATTCTGCCATATAAGCAGCAGCAGGATTTGTGCACACAATACAACTCGATGCCATAAAGAGGCTCGAGGATGTGAGTTTTTTTATTTTTAAGCAGGGGGATGGAAGTTACGAAGAATGGAAAGGGCATGAGGTCGACGACTGCTTTCGAGGATCGTCATTCCAAAAATACCCACAGGTCAGGAAACTCGTCAATATTCGAAATTAAAAGTTCTCTTGACGAGGAGTATTTTCGTGATTAGACAGTATTGTCAGAGGAGAACAAGGTTGCCTCATTTTAAGATCACAAAAAATGATTGCAATGCATGGAAAATATGTTCTTGATGAGACATCTCAACGCGTCATCTTAAAGTGTGAGGACTACTTTTCACCAATGAGATTTTATTCGTGGGTGATAACAATTCAGGAAAGGCACATTTATGATTTAGGGAGCAGCAACAACAGCACACTCAAGATGTTGAACGACATAGTATCACCCTGATCTGCACTGTTCCAGACTTTAGCTGTGTGCAGAACTGCTACCAACACGCAATCGGGCAGCTCCATCTTGAGCAAGGGGCATGTAGCGGGCACATCTTGGAGGTCGAAAGGAGGTGGGGCATCTCATCTTCGCTGGAAGTAGTGGGTGCAGTCAAACACTGAAACTAGAAAGAATTATTGTGAGAGGAATGGATAAAGTCGCTGGTGGTGTGTGTACTGGTATCACCAATGGCAAGATTACCCAGAACTGGCTTAGGAAAAAGAGGCAAGACCTCAGATGGTGAAGAGTGCGTGGATGGTCCAGCCTTTCTCAGAGATGTGGAGTGTTCACCGAGCAACATCTTCAGCTTGGTGTTGTCTGCGACGAATCTCAAAATAAGAACATGAAAATAAAATGATGCTCACAGCTGCTAGACATCTCATTGGACTCCGTGTGAGACATGCATGTACTGAATGACATGCCCTCAAATGCGCTGAAGCGAATATTCTTAACGGTCATTTCACCTCCATCTTCGATGTCGTGGCCAAAGAGCATCCCATGAAATCCTAGTGCAAGTTCCCATTCTTGCATGATGGAAACAATGTGAAGCTCCTTGATCTGCATTTCTCCCTTCAACGATGTAAACGTACGTGATTTGGTGAGATGACTCGCTTGAGCTATACGAAGGTCATGCACATGGCCTTTTCAATGGAATGAGAGAAACAGAGTGATCCACGAAGATTTTGGACCTTGTCTGGGTGAACATGGCCAGGAATGATGACCTGCCCAGGCCACGGTTTGGCCCTTATCATCAGCTCAATGATACCCCTAAAAGTATAGGTCGATATCCCGAGCAAAACCAACATAGCAGGAGACGTACCGAGCATACACCAAATTTTTCGCGATGGTCAACGCTTGCATGAGTGAAACTGGCTTCAGTGTAGCACCATCTACAAGAAGGGCATACCATCAATCTATAATAAGATATAGCATGTGATGATAACTTACAGAGTATAAGGGATGTTGGCATAAGTATCTTTCAATAGATCATCCCACAAGGAGCGATCCAATAACCTAGGAGGGTCTTCCTTCTTTTTGCCTTGAATTTTCACCCTGCATACTGCATCAACATGGGACCGAAAATTGAACGAATTGTATGTACGCTTTCTCTTCAGCTTTTTCCTTACCCTTGTGACCCTGCGGCATAGGATGCTCACTGAGAGAAAGGTCAATGGAATGTCTCGGATGTAAACTAAAAGATGTACTCCTCGACCATGAACAGTAACTTGACATTCTTGCTGTCGTGTTTCGTCACCTTTCGTCAAAACGATTTACATTTATTCTACCTCAACTGAAAAGAGGGTGCGTATGGGTCAAACATGTCAACCTTTCTGGCACTGGATGTCCTGCTGAAACATGAGATGTGAACAGCGGCCACCAGAAAACAGATATCTAGAGGATACATGTACATCTGTGTCCTGTTGCAGTGTGGTTGCCTTCTGAACAAGGCCGTCATCCCTAGTATTTTCCTGTCAATTACGTACAAAAAGATCTGCAGTGATACCTACTCATCATCAACAATAAACCCGTTCAGTGAGTCATCTTCACTCAGAGCCTCATCGTCATTGAGCCTGAGGAAGAATTGAATGTCCATGTTACACCAAGTTTCCGTGTAAACCTACCATCCATTGTCTGTACCTTCATCGCTTTTCTTCACCTCATCATCGATGAAGTCATTCACAGGTTGCCTACCAACTGTGTGGAACAGGTGTCAACAGGAAATGACACACTCATACATGTGATAGCGAAACATACTTCTTCCGCAGTGAACACATTGCCTCTCGATTTCATGGTCCAGTTCATCCCTCTGGTCGGTCAGCTTAGCCATGAGGATGAATGTTGGATTCATTCTTACTGTGATGATACATTATATCCTGCCCATCAATATTATGTTATGCATGACGTACTCTCTCTGCCTCCGTATGAAGTCGATAGCTGACTCGTCCTCTCTGCGCACCTCAGATTCATCAGAGTCCTGTTTCTCTTCATCAGAAGAGATGCTGGAGGCACAAAAACTATCAGTACATCAATTCACAATGAAACAAAGGAAGTGGCTTACACTATTGCTTTGGAACGCTTGTTGGGCGAGGGGCTGTAAAAGACACTGTGAATGATAACATTTTGGACTCTGTTGTCAGAAAACCAACTTGTCAGACCCATCTTCTGACCATGACCGACTATGAGGAACCAGGTCAGGAGGAAGCGTTTCAAGGTATAAAGATCAACTTACAAGTTCTGCAGTCTTGTAACACCATGTGCACGACGGCTGTGAGTTGGCATCATGGTGTCTCAGGAGGCATTGGAATAGTCATCCTGGTGCGAAGATGCACCATAAGTGGCCGATGGGGACACATAGAAGGCAGACATACCTTCTTTTCAGAGTTGCAGGATCATCTCTCACTGCATACCTTCCCTTTTCATTCATCACCTCATCGGAGCTGAGATGGGAGTTATCATGACCGTTGACACTCACTCATGGTTATCTGGGGCATCATGATCAGATCCTTCATTCGATCTATATGGCAGTGAATAATGCATCTGGATTTCAACTCCAGCACTCACAATTGGACAGCCTTACGGTTGGCATCTTTGCTTCTTTCTGCATTTTTGAAATGCAGATGGAGTGATGGTTGAATAGATTCACAGAGAACACTTACCATTTTGACCTCATGCTGCTGGGGCACCACTGTCCATGGACATAGTGACACTTGAAGCACGTGAGATCAAACGCGGTCAACATAAAACATAGCCAACATACTATGCCTTTCGTCTCATTGGCGTCAATCTAGGTATGGGCATTAGAACATTGAAAGCTTAAAATAAGCATACAGGAAACATACGAAGCAGACTTGGGAGGTGGAGTAGGTCTGGCAAGACATCAGCAGCATCCTGAAAACTAGGAATCACACGTACTCCTTCTCAGAGTCACTGATTGTTTCAGGAGAAATGGGAGTTGATCGGTTGCTCCTCTCCGATGCTTTTCCTCCATGTTCACTATGGAAAGTATTAGTGCCAGACTGAGAGAATCATCTTAAAGAAGGAGCACTGAGCGGCAGAGGTCTTTCCTCAAACCATCGTTTATCTTTGCAACAGGTAAACATTGATGGATGCTCATTGCACTACCAAGAGCCAGGAAACACTGCACTCATAATTGAACTCTGAGATCATGCTATCGCATTCGCCCATGTGCCCTGATTTTCTGATGGACAGGAACTGTGTTTTTCCTTTGTACCATTCATGAGACATTCCAGAACTCATCACGGTCTCCCTGTATAGTACAATCCCAATATTTACTGGCAGGTAGTCAGAGAACAAGTCTCCTGTCAGATCTGACATTGGTCAGGGGTACTTAAGGTGAAGAAAGCACTATGTGAACGCGAGCCTACAAAGGAGGCATCACTTTTAAAAGTGATCGGTCTCAAAAATGACAATGTTGCGCAATCGCAGTGCCCAGCACATATAGCCACCTCCAGCGTGAATGAGTTGCTTCCATGTATGATAGGTCAGCTTGAACGGGTTTTCAATGCTGGCCATGTTCAGTAAAATCAATATTCAAGTGGTAGACAGATTTCCTGGATGCTCGCAGTCTCGTACGGTTTATGCTTTTCAATCGCACCTCTGAAATGAGATAGGGCATGTGAAATACAAGGCAAAGACATTATTTGAGTGCAGCCCACACACAGCTAGCAGCATTCAATAAGCGATTCTCAAAAGCCAATTAACACCTAGGAGAAGAGGTCATGGAAACTATCGCGATGAATCCGTGCAGAGAGAACCGGTTGAAGATGGATCTTCTCCAAATAAGGACCATTCAGTCAAGTAAGGGGTAATGTTCACAGGCAAACACTGCTCCCAGCACCATGGCTTTAGAACTCTTGCAGCAGAAGAGAGATATATGGTTTGTTCTCTGCATTGACTGGGGAGCAGAAATGTTGACAGAGTGGCAGCTGCGACTCTCAAGAAGTACATAGATGAATGTCACGCAGAGGTTGGAGACAAGAATCTGGCAGGGTTTGCAGATGTGAGTGCTTCTTCACTGTGAAGAGTCACAACTAAACCTGTACAAAGGTGGAACTGGTCCACAAACTCGTAAGCCTGTACGAGCTTCAGCAGAAAAGGGCAATGGTTATCGAGAAGCTGACTTGATATGGTCTACTGGGAAATCATCACAATGATGATGCTGAGGAGGTGGTACTGTATGTATTGGGTTACGTGTGCAATAAAGGCCTTCCACCTATCATGAACAACTCTCAGTAGGTCCACATATATGGCCACGCATCTATAATGCTCACATTTCATGCAATAGACTGCCTCGACATATCCCGAATGCTCATCAGGCAGTCACGCTCACCGGACTTGGCTTGAAACCTTTTGACGATTATCTGCGAGGAGCGTTATCGATACACCAGCTATGTTCAGAAAACCAATCAGGTCTCACGCTACAACCATGGCAGTCAGAAAACTGGAACGACAGTGCTTCTATGCAATTCTTCAACTGATTCTTCACCTCTAAAAGAAATCTGATAACGGCCCAGCTCTATCACTGCCTGTCAACATCGATCCATTCGATATTCTCATGCGCCGTCAAAATCAGGACTGTTTACACCTGCAAGACAATCAAGTGGGGTATTATGAGTGACGTGTTCATCAGTAAGTCATTCTTTCTCCTTTTTAATCATAACTTAGCATCAGCAGAGTATCGCAAAGATATCTTGCATAAATCTGTCATCGATACAGCTGGGACATCTAGTTGAACTGCAAGTATCGTACCAGATGGTACACACTGAGAAGAATATGCTTAGGCTCATCAACAAGCTGGTATCAATCTGCATAATAGATAGATGTGTTGAACACGTACGTGGAACACATTCGAAAAACAAACCATGCATCATTCATTTTCATCCAAGATCTGCACCAAAAATTGGCAGAAGACATGATCACAGGCCACTTAAGCGCACGGTTGGTTATGACGTGGATGAGGAGAAGGTTGTAGTTGATGAGGCCGAGCAGTGCATGAAAAGGCTCCATGTGGATTCATCTTTAGATGAGAGCATTCACCAGGATAACATTGTTCTGCAAAGAGATGAAATCAGCAAGTTTGAAGTGATCTTCTCACATTAGACGTGAACAACTGTGGACTGCCAACTTCATTTCAATGAGCAAGATATAGAAATGAATGAGAGCGCACATATGAGAAATCAATGGAGTGATCAAGGGAGTTCAACCGCGTCGAGTGGCAGTGAAACTTTCTGACGATGACGACGAGCATGACATGCAAAAATGATTGCGCTCATACAACAATACATCAGATTGACGCAAGCAACATTTTCCAGGAGAAAACTTGTAATCCATCATAACAGAATGAAGATCTCTAGCAACCGGTGGCTGGTTCAATCAATTGTGGCTGCTGAGGTCAAAATGCGCAAACAAAGCCACATTATGACATTTACCATTCGTGCAACTAGCTAGATGCATGAACGGTAAACATCATAATGTGGTTTTATTTGGTTGTCACAATTTTTCTTCCTCCTCGCTCAAAGCCTCTCCCCGGATGTCCCTACCCTTCGCAATGTGAGGAGCACATTTCTCGCTGCAGTATAAATGCCATCTTTCATATTCCTGAAGACAGAGCGACCCTTCCTCCCATATGACTCCTCCACTGAGCGCTATGAAACAAACATCATGTCGAACCTTTGATGACAATCCATTACTCACTGCCAGCTTTTGCTCCAGGAAACCTTGTCAACAGCACTGGCAACGTCCATCGACAGAGAAAATGATTTTATCTGGGAAGACAACACCGTGTGATATGAGGCAGCAGTATCATGATCAAGATGGCGCAATGAGAGCAGCGAGGAAACAGGTGAGCTGAAGCACAAGCTCCAAGTTTTTTGCTGATGGCCAGCTCAGCTGAATGATGAGGAGCCCAGGATGCATGGTACGAACGCGTCATCAGTGAATGCCGTAATGCCGTAATGCTTCCCCTCCCCTCATTCCCATCAGCCACCATATGCAAAAGGTGCAAATAGCCCCAAACTATGACGTTTACCTTTCATGCAACTAGCTAGTTGCACGAACAGTAAATGTCATAATGTGGTGCTGTTTGGTCATCAACAAATGTGCCACAGCCTTTTCGTTCCATTAGTCACCCTGCGTGGAGTGCGGGAAAAGATAAAATAACTGCAAATAATCACATTTACCATTCATGCTGCCAGCTATATGCACGAACAACAGACGTGATAATTTGCCGCCATTTGGCTAGCAAGAAATGTGCAACTGCCTATCTTTCATGCGGATGGTCAGGCTTTGATGTGAACGGTCAGTAAATGTTGCGAATGGATGGCAAACTCACTGGTCTTATATTGGTTCTGATCTATGTTGATACAATATACATTTGAATTATTTTGCGGACGTTATTGCGTGAATTTGAATAAAACTAATGAGGCGATCAACAACCCCCACATTCCACCTCCCACAGTGATCGCAGCAATCGCTCCTGTTTGGTTGCCACATGCAGTGAATGTCTTCACCATCTCTCAGTGGCAGCACCCACTATACACTCACTTCGACCATGGAACCTTTGCCAGCTCATCAGTCACTTGTGCCACTCGATATTCAGAGCTGAGATGAATCTCTTCTGAGACTTTATGAATATGATGGTCATCATCCACTTCATCCTGCCAGCGTCCTGTGTGGAAAGATGATCATCATACTGATGGATGGAACAGATGAAGGGAAAAGATGGAATTGGAAAGGGTGAAGGATTTGGGAATACCTCTAGAAAAGCTGGGTGATATGGATATGAGCTATCCAGGTGCATCGGCAAAATTTTGCAGAAGTTATTCAATGATCTTAAATGTCGTGCAGGTTATTTTGAGATAGGACCTAGCACGTGGATCATGAGTAGAGATCAGGATGGAGAAGGGAACTCTATGGATGATGCAGTTATTGTGTTCATGCCATCTGAGTACATATGAATGTTACCACATCTGCGTGCAATGCTCATGTGACAAGATAGTACCTCGCAAAGTGATACACTTCAAGTTGCATTCGAAGAACGAAGAATGCAGATCTTGGATCCTCGTGAATGCCATACAAGAGACGTTACAGCATTCAAATGAGATGGTCGAGCAAAACTGATTGTTAGTGATACACGATGCTATCTGTTTGGATTGTTGGTTGAAAAGCCTCATCTGGCAAATGCGCCCATGGCAAACAGCAAGATTTATGATGAAAATATCAATGATCCACATCTACGGATGCAAGAAGTTTTTTTGAAGGTGCTCATTCTTACCTATGTGACACTGCAGGTATATACTTAAGGCACAATCACAGACCGTATCTGCATATGCGATAGATCACTTTCTGAGGGAGAGGCCTCCAGAGATGGTCAAGAATCTGCAAGATTATGCTAATGTGATCAACACTCCACACATTGGATGTCATGGCAATTGAACCTCACTTCTGCCCAAGTGGATAATAGTGATAAGTGATGGCTCTGATGACATTATCGGTATCCCATTTAATGGTCATGTTCAGCAAATGAACTTGACAAGTCGATGACAGTTTTTAGCAAAAAAACACTACGACAACTTCGACAGCATCATAGGAATGTTGTGCATGACATGTGGCTCAGATTTGCTGTCAGAATATGATAAGGGACTATTTTATTTCCCAGTCTAGGCATATACTTCATTCTCAGCCCTAGTCTAGGCATATACTTCATTCTCAGCCCTAGTCGTGTCATCTACTTCACGGGGTGCATAGACTATGGTGGAACGGCACCCATCACTCCCTCAGGAGAGGAACCTCTGTCTTGGGCATACAGATTCACCACCATAGGATACCCATCCAGTGCAATCATCGAAGGCTCATCGAAGCACACCATGGCAGCTTTGTCTATTGTGGCATTACCCAACTTCAACGAGCTGCTACATATATATCACCTCTGAGATTATGGGTGTTAAGTAAGTTCAGACATCCAACCAATCATGTATCGTAAACACTAATTTAATTCTCTTTAACAGTTGTAACCTTTCCCTGGATGAACATGGCATTCCCCAGATCAGGTCCTGGACCAATTGCTCCAATCTGGTCAAAGATGGACAGCTCATGATGGATGAATCCTGTTGAACACGTCTCATAGATGGCCCGAGCAATATTGCAACTTGTCCACACAATGTTTTTGCAGCTTTCTGTGATATACGATGTTGACATCAATCTGGATTCATTTCTCTGATCCTTCACCATCGCCAACCATCAAAGTGAACGTGTCAGCCTCTCCAGCTGGGATTTGGCTCCAGAACTGGCTGTACACCCACTTTACGATGATGAAGGCATCTTAGAACACTTACCATCCTGACAGCTGTCCAGGTCTAATGTTCGACAATGCATCCTCGGTGATTTTTACAAAAAGATGGCTCATCATATCTCTACGGCACCAAGAAAATATGCGAGCTTATTCGTAAAACCTGTATATTGAAGCAAGAAAGGTATATGATCATTTTTCTCTTTCTGTTTATATGTTGACAATGATCGTAGGACTGAAACGATCATTGGAAGGAGACAATCTGATGGAGGAACAAAGTGGGCAACAACGAAAAAGTGTGAGAGTTGCTCTATGATCTTCGTCTATTCTACACTCTAAATAATTGATGCAGCAGTGCAATCATCAATGAGTGCAAAGTGAACCATGCCCATGGCATTTCAAAACCCAGAGTATATGCAAGGCATGGCCACTCTTTGTGTCGATGAGCTCACATGCTCTCAATCATTCAATGTCAGACATGCTAGTGTAGTGTCCACTCCACTACCTTCGGAGGAAGAAGAGTGAGATGATGAGATGTATGAGATGGTGGATGGTCATAACCATACACAGTTTGATCTGAATGGACACAGTGTGAAGGATGCCTCAAACTGTGATATTCAAAGTGTCGAGACCATGGTGCATGACTGCTATGCAAATTACAAAATTCATCTGCAGGTCAGACCATCTTACCACCACATTTTATGGAGCGAAATGTCATCAGGAAGTGAGAACTTGAATGAAAGCGTCAATGCCCAAGTCTTGAGCCCAACTTCAGATATTCGTATGGACTATCAGGTGACGACCTCCAATTTTCTATAAAATATGCATGCGACACATGACGATGCACACAAAAATGCTCCAGCTGTGTTCATAGAGGAGGACAATGAGGGTGACATGAATGAACATCAAAGAGAGAGCGTACCTCGACCCATCAGAAGATGAAGGCCATTATATCGTAAGCAACACTTTATTCGGTCACCTGCAATCTGTAATCATGCTATCTCATTGTCCAGGTAAACTATATTTGGACTCTCTCACTATCATAAAATGTGTCGAACAATAAGCGCAATTTGACCGGGCACTGAACACCATCAAGGAAGAGGTGTTATCTACCATCGAAGACATTTTAGCTTCCCTCGACACTGTGAAGATCTGAAATATGAAGAAATCTCTCTCCTTTATCAAGGTCACACAATACTGGGAGGCAAATGAGAATCTGCATGCCCATGCTGACCTTCTGTGTGTTTCATATGCAATGGCATGTCAGTGAATCATGCTGTTTGAGTGGTTTGCATCTCTTCATTTTATCAAGCTCTGCCATCAGAAAACACAGTGACTCCTTGATAAATGTTACCATGAACCAACTGAACTGATCTCAGCTTAAGGACAAGTGAATTGGCTCATACGTCTAATCTAGATGGTGAAGAGCAAACTCCTCACGAGAGCAGATTTGATGATAGGCTCTAACAGCTTCCTCCCATCGCTGACTCCAAATCACCGATATCAATTTTGCTTGAAGAAAAACTCTCAGCTATCTGACATCTCAAGCAACACAAAAATCTCACAGATCATTACGGATGTCATTCTATGTTGGGTGGATGTGACGAATCACATTACGGTAAATCTCCGGACAGAATTTATCAATATTCTCCTCAGGTGCCTCGGTCCTGGTGCTCTGCTATTGCCTTCAACCTGGGAGATTTATGAGAAAACACCTCTCTGGTTACTGGATGACTACATTTAAAATAGCCCAAGCCAGCTGTCTCCTGGAATGATGAGCGACTTTATCGACACTTTGGATCACAGTTCTCTTGAGCCTCATGATGGCCTGGACTCATACTCCCTGAAACAGTTGCACCAAAAATGCATTGATTTCCAGGCAGTGACTGATCCGCATGCAGAAGGACCATCCAGACTATCAGGACACCCAGCACAGACCATTATATCATCCATTCTCCCTGAAGTGAACGTGATGGCTGCTGCTGAAAATCAGTCAGTAAACAAAACAGTGAACATGCATGACCTTCCAGAAGATGAATGCAAGAACATCTCATAACTCTGATTAGAGAGGTGATTCAGCTCATTTGAAAACTGAAAGAAAACTGATCCTCAGCTCTGAGAAAGGTGATGAAAGGGAGAGCTGATCACTATATGCCATTTTGCGAGTTGGGTAGCTCTCGCAAAGCATACAATGCGCTGGGTGAGCTCAGACTAAAGGACATCAAACAATGTCAACCATATCATCTTTTCAGTGCACTTGTCTATCAACACATCATCTTTGGCTCCCCTGCTTACACTGACCCCAATTTTCCACCTGAAAACTGAAGAGTGATCTTCACATTGCTCGAGGATTGGAAACAATATCTGACATCTGTGGAGGAACATTTCCTGGACAAGACTAATGATCTCAACTTCTTCTGCAACTGACGAGCCCTCAGCAATCAATTTCGGAAAGGTCAGCTTGTTGATAATGGGAACACCATGTGGAAATTTGCAAATACTTGTGATCTTCAATGCACACTGCACGATGGACCTATTGCATTTTCAGAAGCACTGAAACAGTTGAGAACAGCTGAAAAGGGAGGAGATCAGTCGGCAACCGTGGATACCACTTCTAAGTCAATTAAGAATTTTGGGCCTCTCGCACAATATCTCACATGCATGGATATGGTATATGCCAGAATCATCAAGTCACCTACAATGGAAGAGGTCACAGATTCCATTGTCAATCTCAATTCTGGTGCCTTGAAAGGTTTACGGCTCCTTGACCTCCTTCCGCTTAGGGAGACCAAAAAAACCCGGGAAAGAAAGTGTGATCAATGCACTTAGCAAAGTCGACAGATTCATACGAGATGAATTTTCCATGAAAGAGATTGAAGACCTGCGATACGACCACATTTTTTTAGAGCATACCCTCTGCAAGATTCTGAGGGCAGCAGAGTTTTTACCCAGACTTGGGAAGCAGAAGGCGCAACTTGGCCTTGACGGCTCAACATTGAAAGGAAGTGATAAATTATGCTCTCAGAAAAAGAAGGACCTGGAAGGTATCAAGGATGCAGACAAAGATGACGATCTGAGTGAACAAAGTGTTGATGAGTAATTGGATGAAATAGTACAGATGGAGTCCTAGGAGGAGCCATGATTAGTACAAAAGGAATACTTTTGAATGATAATCATAACTGCTGTTTTTCTCCAGTCAGATGTGGTCTCCAATGCACCTGCAAACTGGCTTCGTTTAGGTTTGCCTTATAATGGGTTAAGCGAATTTTATTCAATAAACTGGTACAAAGAGACAAACAGAATGTGACACATTTCCAAAATACGTGGAGAACCAAACTACATTATTAGCCAGATGTTGAACCCAGCCTTTAAGTCTCCTAGGCTGTGAATACAGCATAAAAGGTCAAAACACGTACCTGACTGTTCACATCTATGGATCCATGTCCTACTTGCATGCCCTTTGCTTGCCCTTTCCCTTGTTACTCTCTACCGGCTCCTCATCCTCCTCTGTCAAATCATCTTTATCATCACTAGGCTCATTCACTGCCTCCACATGGGCATTGGATGCATTTGCTGAGGACTTGAGCTGTCATCGTTGTGCAAGCCAGTGGATTCACCACAGCATATGGATCACATCCAGTTCATCTTCTTTTTCGTGGTCATCTGAAGTCAACAATGATAATTGATGTTCATCCACTGTAAACTTCCATGGATGCTTAACCCCTCAAGAGCCCTCAGCGGGCAGCAGTATGTATTGAAGTGAACATGATGCAGCAGGATCCTGAGCTGAGGGTGCTGGGTGGAGATATGATAAGTGGAGATGAGATGGCCCAGGTTGTGGAGTCGAAGGCACAGCCAGGAGACGTGATGATTCAGGTTTTGCCTGTCATCGTGAATGACTGCCCCCTAAGGTTGAGCCAATCAGCTTCAGCATTGTACCTTGCTCTCCTCCAGCAGAGCACATGATCAACGAAGGTAAATGCAGCTGTGGGCTGATCTCCACAAGCAATGCACCTCATACCTCTGATGGCAGCCCATACAAAGGCCATTGCACGAGGATTGGTTGACTGGGCGTAACATTATCCAGCCCAATGAACTGCGAAAACTCTACTCAGATCACAGTTAGCACGGAGAATAGAAATAAAATAAAAACATATGAATCCCGCTATCTTTCTTGGAGTAGAGCTTTGCCAACTGGCATATCCCCTTTCTTAAAAGGCACTGCTGGCAAGAATGCCCACACCTGTCCCACTGACAGAGTTCGTGCAGGTCTCGACACTCATTGCACAGTGGCTTGGCCAATCAAACTTTGGCAAACTGTGGCTTTAGGTGCTGACTCAGGTTCTCGATGCTCACATAAGTGTGGTCGTCCACCTACCATAACCAGAAGCATAAGAATGTTGCTTAAAAATGAAAATGGAACTGTTACCTGAGACACCACTTCAGCATTGATGACAATCAGAGCAGAAGTCGAAGGCGGTGATCCTGGTGGAGGAGATGTGACCCAAAGAGTGTCAATATTGAGAATGGATACCTCTCGTTTGAGTTTGTGATGCTCTGTGATCGAAGATGATGGTTCTGCCCAGTTTCATGATGGTCCCGCAGCTGAATCATTGCCTGCCACCAATGGCTGAGATGCAGAGGGCTCCTAATGATTACGAGTTGGTAAAAAGTGATATATAACCATGAAACAAACATACCGATGATGATGGTTCAGGCCCATCCGCAGCCAATTTGACATCTCCTTCTATGCAGTCTTCAAATCTATTGACCATCTTAAAGCAGAGTTGTCAACTGAGAAACAAACCAAACATATAGAAAGTGGTACCTCCACATTTGACAGCTTTTCTGCCCTCTCTGAAAGATTTGCTGCTGCTGCAGGATAATCATGTTCGATGCATGGCTCCTAATAAAGAAAGGTCAAATATCAATAACATATCCAAATCTGGAACTCACATTCTGATCGAGACCAATCCCTCGATCAGTGGTGACCTTGCCAAATCCAAAGGACCTTTGTGGAGGCTCCATACCACCATGATGGCATCTGATATGTTCAATAAATGAAACAGCCACAGACAGTGCAACTGCAGCATCATGATCCACAGTGGTTTGCAAAGAGGATGTCGAAGGCTGGGGTGGGTTCATGGAAGCCAAGGAAGAGGGAACCAGAATTGATCACGATGGCTGGTGATAAATAGATCACCCAGTGACTGGTGACACTCCAGGACATGCTGAAGATGATGAACCAATGATGGCAGATGATGCAACTGCAGCACCACGATCAACAGTGGCCAGTAAAGATGATGATGAAGGTTGACGTGGGTTTGTGAAAACTGAGGAGGAGGGAACCATAATCGATCATGACAGCTCATGAGGAACTAATCTTCCAGTGACTGATGATGCTCCAGAGCATGCCAAAGATGATGAAGTGACTGCTGACTGACCCATTAAAGATAATACCATGGGCATTACTGGGACCGTGCTTGCCTGGACCTCATCCTCGATTATCTCATCCAGAATTTGGATGAGGATGTCACCTGCTTGACCAGGAAATACACAATGAAGGATGTGCATGGTAACATGAGCATTATCAATCAAATGGTAAATATAAACCATGGCAGACCTGGTCGGGATGATTCCATGTTCATCAAGTGAATTCAACACATGCATCACATCTGACTGATTGTTACAGTTTCAGCGCTTCATGGTCACGTGACAGTTTACGTTGCACGTGACACTTACTATTTATGGTTCATAGGTCTTGTGGACATATTCTAGGGTTAGCAGTTTTCGTTTTTATGATTTACTCACTCAGGCCATGCAAACAAGACCTTCATGTTTCAGGTTTCTATTTCACCTGTACTAACATTAGCTC
>NW_024468584.1:0-40361 GCF_001632365.1 Laetiporus sulphureus 93-53
CTAGAGAGACTTTAGTCAGAAGAAATGCTTGCATGAAACTAGAGCGCACACCTGCAGTAGACACCTCTGTACCCGTCTGTAGTGCTGAGGACGGAAGATCGCATCGCAGTTCTGAGAGCGAGCCAGAGGCAGCATCCAACACTCGCTGCCCGTCCCATTTGTATGGTGACTCATCCTTATCGAGGTCTGTAAGGTACAGTTTCTCCAAGTGACTCAAGATGCCAGGATAAGCAAGGAAGTCGATGAGTTTCCCAGCTTTCTGGAGATCTCCTGTGAGTTTCAAGTAGCGGATGTTGACGCGATCACGATATGGACCAAATGTATCGCGGTGGAAGTGGTCATGTGTGAATCGCAGGCTTAAGCATTCGAGCTTGACGAGGTGTGGCAGTGCGCATACGAAGCGCCCAAAGACAGTGATTGATGGGAATGTGACCCAGTAGAGCTGGAGGCAAGTGACAGAGAAGCCAGAGAGATGCAGGAAGACGTCGCGGTGCATCGTCCACGGCTTCCACTCTGAAGACCAGATTGTGAGCTTCTCCAAGCGGGGCAGCTTGCGAGCGAGCAGAATCGCCGCCAGCGACAGGCTTGACGGAGCTGAGGTCTCTATCCGCCAATCGCGCCATATGTCCATATAGTGCGCCCGCTCTGACAGCTCGGGCGTCTGCTTCAGCGCCTTCACATATGCCTTCACACCCTTAACATTCCTGATCGTGATCTGCCTGTGCAAGTGAAAGCGACTCAGAGGGTACCATGCTCGGCAGACGCGGTTGCACTCCTGCAAAGCACCCTGATCGTCCCACAGATGGTCAATCACGTTCTCCCACACCTCGATCGGAAGCTGCGGGAGAGGTCCCGTCGCGACTGGTTCCACCTCGGGCTCTACCGCCGGTTGCGCCTCGAATTCCCAGTCGGATTCCAGCTCGGGTTCCAGCTCAGATTCTACCTCGGATGAGGCCGCACGGTCCGCCTTATCCCTCCCATTGATCTAACGCAGTGAGCACGTAAATGGATAGGAACGTATACATGGGATTTGCCCGCTTACGGTTCCTGCAAGCTGTTGTGAATTGAAGATTTTCCATCTTTTCGTCCCGTCCGCGAGACGTTTCAGCTTCCATTCGAAGGAGTCCGTCATTGGAGTAAACAGATGCGGAGGATGGTCACAGGTGTGAGTTTCCAAGCCGGCTCTTTGCAATATATGTATACGTCTCATCGCATGCAACGTGGTTTGCGGTTCTGTATATCATATCTTCTACATACCCCCCACATGACCGCGTGCATCGCCTTGCAATGCAAGCACTACACAGCCGTGTTGGAATCACGCAGCCATTCAATCGGGGTGCTATCTGCGGGTGCTGTACGCACGCCGTCTGTTCATTGATCATGCACAGCCCAACGGTATGATTGGCGGTTGACGAAGCAGAACCAGGTTTACCTGGGCGGCTTCAGACACGGGCAACAGGTGAGGCGTAATGTGCGTAGCGCGAACAGTTCATTGTTTCAAAGTCAGTATGTGTGTCCCTAGGTGCGTGCTTATGGCCCACGCACATTACAACGCACAGAGTCAGGATCGTATGTGCCTTGCAGATGGATGAACATCCGGGAGGCTCATCTAAACTCCCATATACAGCGCCCGACTAGAGGTCTCTTCGTATACTTCAGGCTCTGCGGATATTGCTGCATCATTTAAAAATTCAGGGCACTTCTGGGAATGGAACGACCAGTATTCTGCATAGCATCATAGATACGCTGCGCCTCAACGAACATCGCAGCTGTCAGCACTGCTACGGGACGGAGTGAGGGCAAAGGGGATGGCTGGAGAAGCTTCGGGGCGCCGCGCTTCGTCACGTACACTTCTTATCAGAATATGATATCCGATTGATAACATCAAACCACACATACCTCAACGTTTCGTCAAGTGGACCACATCGCTGCACTGGTGCAGACACCACGAGTGCGGCCATGAGGTTGCCTACCCGTCATCGCCGCTGAGGCTATGCCACCACAATGAGGCTGTCAATAGCAGTACCGCAATATGCACAGGGCGCACGCACACAGGTTCGAAAGATGCAGAAGGAAAACGCAAGGACGTCGTGGTCCTCGAATACCTAGGAGCTGCGCCACGTCATTCCTGCAGTCACAGCCCACGGTTGAAATGGAAGCGTTCGCTGACGCACCGCATTCGACCCACGTCCGCGGCGCGAGGAGCGTCTGCTGGACAAGACAGGCGCTGACAATTCACGCAGCGGTAGTCGAGTCGACAAAGCGGCCGATTCCTCGAGCTTCCAGCCAGGAAACCTTCGAGATGGTGCCGGTGCGAAGCAGGACAGGAACATGCGCGATGGTGAATCGGCCGCAATGGAGAAGACGAGGAACGATGACGCTCACGATCACTCAGATTTTACGCGTGCATGTGGGGATGTTGTACATCGCGCCCTTCGTCTGCTTACAAGTGCAGCGCCTGCAAGCGAGAATCGGGTCTTGTTGATATAGATGTTGAGGCGTGAGGCCATACTAGCTGACTCGCAATAACAACATCGCAGCTTGATGGAATGGATACACGCAAGGCCGCGAGAAGCAGGTGGGTGACACCAAGCTGTCAAGGTGTCCGCATAGAATCTGCGCTCCACATCGGCCCGTATACTGCCCATACTTGGTCTGCTGATGCACCAGATAAATTCCACATCTGATTTGAGGGACCTGTGAAGGCTGACAGCCATCTGCGATGCTAACCGTCCAGGCGGTGACAGTCAACAAGGTGGTCATTCGCTCGAGCTGTCAGCCAGAGACCGGATGGTCATGCTGCACATTCGCAGAGGCGGATCACTAACAAATCGTAGTGGACGAAAATTGGAGTGAAGTGGACGAAAAATCAGGACGTACTTTTGGACGAATCGTCCATCTATTCACATTGCAGGCGCGCATGGATCTTATGCCTAGCATGGTTGCATGGATTTTAGGGCTCTACTACGAGTGTGTTGTCCGGAAGCGAGGACTATGGAGAATGTTGAGATTGCACGGCTTTGTCGTGCAGAGTCGATCAATTAATGCGCCCAAACATGCCAGTGCAGGTGGCACGATCGGCATCAGGTTGATGGCATCAGCCCGTACCACTGAGATTCGTGCTCAGCGAGCGTTCCATGGCCACCATGTCTGCATTGAACGCCACCAGTCGCCTTTGACGAGGCATGCTTCGTGCTTTTCGTCTTCCTCATTTCGACGATTCATAGCTAATTGTTTGTGGACACTCGATTAGTCATGAATGTGGTGAATTTCGAAATCTTCGCCCCACTCTGCCATGTGCACTCTCAGAAAGTACTTTCAGCTCGCGCCGCTAGATCAACCGATTTTTCGCATACAAACGACGAGAACCTCGCTATGTTCAGTTCTCGTGCACTGATACTGGCCACTGCAATCACGCAAGATGTCAATGCGTTCGCTGTCATCCTGCCCGGAACCGCTCCCGTGCTGGCCGCAAAAACGCGCCTGTCTGTGCTCGAACCGCACAGTACCGAGATGCTGAGCTATCACAAATGAAGGATGAGAAGCATGCTGTAGCTTGAGGTGTTTGTGCAT
The DNA here is from genome assembly GCF_001632365.1 of Laetiporus sulphureus 93-53. Lineage (NCBI taxonomy): Eukaryota > Fungi > Basidiomycota > Agaricomycetes > Polyporales > Laetiporaceae > Laetiporus > Laetiporus sulphureus. The sequence goes on from NW_024468584.1 coordinate 3,574, forward strand.
CACGCCGAAGCTTGAAAGGCGTTCGTGTGGTATCTGGCTGTCGCAGCACGGAAGGGCAGCAGGTGAGCGTTTTCGTGAGAAGGGTAATTTAGGATGGGGATATTCGTGGTGCGTGCTGGATCATGTCGATGGTGGGCTTCTGCAACCTGTCTCGTTCATTAGTCGATTTTATGGGCCGTCTTGTAGCATTTTCCTTCATGCCAGAGAATTTCGACGCGCAATCTTGAGCGACTATGATGTAACTGACCAAGGACAGCCACATCATACGGCGTCCCCGAGTCGACGCCAAAGCATCGGGGAGGCGTCGACCTCGCACTGGGCGTAGTTAGTCCATTCCACGACTTTTGGGTCCACGCCTCCGCGAGAATCCCGTCGGACGAGAATAGCTTCGTGAAGTTGACAACGTCGCCTGCCGCATGGTTCAAGATAGTAGCAGGGAACTGCGCCTGCGCCACCACCGACCCAAACGTCATAGCAAGTCCACGGAGCGCTGTGAGCCGGGCTTGGGAGGACGTCGCGCAAGGCACCGGGGGATCGATACCGCGAGGCCAACTCTCGGCGTGCAATTAGCAACACCATCTTTATACAGAGCCGTGCCGGTGCGAGAGATAAGCAACACCGTGAGTGAACGTATTCAAGGTACCGATTGGCTTCGCACCTCTTGGTAGTCTCTATCGAGCCGATATATGTGCATTAGCCTCCGCAAGGTAGAATGTGATAAGATGGCTGAAAGCCATAAGGCTATTGGAGTATCACCCGCTCAGGGACGTCTCGGACATGAGAATGCGTTCTGATACGATCGTCGGTGCAGGATACGCAACATATTTCGGAGATAACCATCCTCATCCATGATGATTGCTTTGACGAACGGAGCTCGTGGCAGTAAATTTGACAAGCTCGACTGGGAAATCAGAGAGACAGCGTGTATGCGATACAGCTACGATGAAAGAGATGCATTGCGTGAGATCAATTATACTGCGATAAGTAAGTGGTATCCTATCAATACAATCAGAATACAACATCTAACAAGTTTGCGCCTCGGGCTGGATGTAGGGACCGAGGTGAGGAGGTGGCATCGAGGCGGTGAAGCAAGCAAGCGTCATGCATCTGCATCAGCTACGGGGTTCGCGAGACAGCGACGAAAACGATGGCGGGTGGGTATGGGCGACGTTGTCTGCCTCGGACTCAGGCAGCGGTGGTGGTCATTTCTGCCTATGCTCGACCGAGCATCGAGCGTCTCATTCGCTTAGCAGGCAGGTCTGCGCAATCCGGAAGGAAAGTCAACGTCCCAAGAAAGGACATGATCTTGCTTCGAGCAATCGACTTGCCTCGTATGCTCGTATGACAAGAACTGATGGCTTCTGGAGAGTATAAATCTTGTATTCCTACAACACCTTTGAACCCTTCGCAGCAACGAAGTATGGCCTGCCTATTGTCAAGAGGCTTCATTCCCTCGCTGTAGCGGCGGTTAGGCCTGGAGAGAGTAGGGACATGCGCGGAAACGATGGTCGTTTCTGTTGGATATGTGCCGTGGTGCATGTCGCGCACGAGGGACTCGGTGACGGGAATTTTGTAGAAGGTGGGTGTTGTGCCAACTAGGACAATTCCCGGCATGATCTGGGCAACAGCTATTAAAGCACATCTAGAATATCATGAAAGACATACCTTGAATTCGACAGTCGCCTCTCCTGCCGACTGTCGCAAACGATTGTTATAGTCGAATGCGGCAATCACCTCGTAGATCAGCTGAGCTCGAGGCTCGCACAGGTCGTCCGGGGTAAAACGCTTATCCTCTTGGACGACGAGAAGGATGTCGTTATGCAGGCGATCGACGAGGCAGACGTCCGTCTTCGCGTGTCTCCACTCTCCACAGATGAAGAGTGGAATATCCTTTCGAGTGCGAGCGACTCTGTGGCGTTTCGCGTAGCCGAGTTGTCTGAACAGCTGGACGGCGAAGTCGACGACAGCGGAATCCTCGGCTGATCTGGGTTTCATAGCGAGATCCAGGAGATTGATGAGCTCCGCGTTGTTATCATGTACCATGTCTTCCGCCTCCTGCGTAGTCAGGATCTCCTCATCGACTGCGGGCAGGGGCAGGTTGTCGGTTCCGAAGAATGTTGCCGCATCTTCAAATCGTATCTGGATGTTATAGGCGTCGAGGTCATTATCAGTCCAGTCACTCCCGGACTTCGCAGAGCGAACGAGATTGGCCATTAACGAGAGTTGGTCGAGGGTTGGTTTCGGCGAGATGGTGGCTGTGAAAAGAAAGGAGTGGACGCGCCCTGTTCGGAAACTTATTTACGCTACGTCAGTAGCGGGTCCTTATCGCCGTGAAGGCTCTAACACGATCGGCATCAATTTGACGGCATCAACCCGTGCTACTATTGTCACAATATGAATTTCTCGTTTGTTTTTCCCTCATTTCCTCACTGATTTCCGATTAAGGGTCGAACATGGAGACCCTCCAACGCCCCAAAGGCATAAAACATGTTGTTGAAGGTCTGGATAATTGGATTCATCTCGTATTGCCGGACTTCGTGCGGCTTCGCCAGAGCATGTTATCTATCATTATTTGCAGCTCAATGCTCATCAAGATTTTCACCTATGCTTCCGATAAACTAAATATCAAACTGCACCGGTAGAGTCGATTGTATAGCCCTATGTGGCATACAGATGTTGATAGTTTTTATGTCGAAGAAAGAAAAGGGTCGCTCAAGGGGACATGATTTGTCTTGTCCGCGATCGCGCGCCCTCGGATGTGTCGACTGCACTTTTCACTTCTGCGACGCGTTACACGATTCTCTTACTAGAATTCTGCTCAATCTCTCTGCACCAAATACTGAACACATCATGCTCCTACATGGGCTGGAAGAAATCATCCGCTTTTCCCCATGGGACAATACGGACAATATTCTCGGTCGAGGACCCAGCCCAACCTGGCACTCTACAAGAACAGACCGGTGAGTAATCAGTACCTTGTATTGATAAGTATTCAACAATCGAAGAGGGCCCGAGTAACTATGTGGCTCAGGTACGTCGTACGACACCCTCGTTCGTAAGGCACGTCTGTTATCGCATCCGGGTGTCGCCTGGTAGCGTCTGACGACGAGGATGCGAGTGAGCTGACATTCCCTTGCCCATATCAGCTCAGATACCTCTCTCAACTGACTTCTCCCAACGCGTTTAGTCGGCTTAGAAACATATAACAGACGAGACGCCCTGGTAGCAGGAGCCGACGAGTCGTTGATGTCAACCTTCAGAGACAGATTTTCCGTATCAATCTGGAAGGGCATAGCTTCCTCATACGAGTGCTGTCCACCGGGCGCACATTTAAGCTCAAGCCTGACTCTACATGCATACGTCTCCGGACACTTACCTCAGGTGTCGTGGTCGGCTGACTCTTCGGAAGAATGTACGCAGAGTTCGTTCATGCACGTCAAACAAGGCCACCTGCTGGTAAGTGACAATTGCTATTGTTATCTCACATCATCAGCTTGCATCTCCATAGTGGCGCCAGTTATTTGTTTTAACGGCGCCTTACGTGTCACGAGAATTGCTCGAACCCGGCTGAAAGCTGACGGGATCCGTCTTCATCACAGGTATTTAAATACGCTGCAATGCCTTGCTGGTACACGCTCTCCTCTCAGAAACTCGTGAATATCCGAATATCCGAAACCTGATGGTCTCTGCCGCTATCCGCCTTCTCGTCGGCCTGAGCGGACTGTTTTTCTCCTACGTGCTCATCCACCACTTGCGCCGGCGTGCACGTACCACGCCTCTTGTTGGCCCGCCCAGCACGAACTTCTTGCTGGGCCTTGGCAGATTGGTGTCCAAATCGCCCGACCCAAGCCTTCTGTACGAGCAGTGGGCGGAGAAATACGGCCCCGTCTACAATGTGCCGGCCGCGCTGAACATATCGCGCGTCATCCTTTGCGACCCCAGGGCAGTCAATTTTGTGTTCGCCCGCGGTACCTACGGCTTCGTTAAACCAAGGGTGGACAGAGTAGCTATTGAGCTCACTGTCAGTGGCCAATTCGCATCGTTTATTTCATGATGAATCTACATGCATAAGAATGGCAGGTTGGCCGCGGCATCATGCACGCAGATTGCGATGAGCACAAAAGGTGACGAGACAAATCAGACGGTCCTACGATGAAAGTTGATCTTTTTGTGCATGTCAGGCAAAGGAAGGGGCTCATCCCCGCATTCGCCAATGCCTCAATTCGCAACCTGACTCCGGTGTTCTACGATGCCGCCTACCAGGTTTGTAAGCGAGGACGGTACTCATCATCCTAACATTGACGACTGCACGCAGGTGAAAAATGCTTGGGATGGAATAATCGAGGCTCAATCTGGCGGCTCGGCAGTCATTGAGGTGCAAACCTGGTGTGCACGCTCACATTTTTTTAACGTCTGCAATGAACTTCATAGACCTTCTTTCCTGCAGGATGAACAGGATCTCGTGAGCTTTTTTTGTTTCATTTGTAATGATACTGACCTCAAGTGACATGGCTGCGACTAGACTAGATACGCTCGGCATCGCAGGCTTCACGCACGACTTCGGCACCCTGAAGGGCAAGCATTCCTCCATCGCCGAGTGCTTTGATGCATTAACTGGTGCTCGGACTGATTTTGACCTGTTAATGGCAATGGTCGGACTTGCCTTCCCGACGATCGTAAGGGTGCCCTCACCACTCCTCCGGCTCTTCAAGAAGCTGGATGCGACGATCGAGGAGATCGCCACCAGATTACTGGACAGCTCGCGGAAGGAGAAAGTCGGGGGCGCAGCGGAGGACAAGAGTATAGTCGGATTATTACGTACGTGCTGTCGGAGTCGATTGACGCGAGTATTGATGAATCGGCGCGGCGCTGAGCAGTCAAGTCGGAGAGCAGCAAATCGGCTCTGCGAATGTCTCAAGAGGAAATAGTTTCACAGGTCAGTTTTCTGACCCTACTCGAACTATACACTAATCAGTATGATGCCGCGACAGATGAAAGTTTTGATATTCGCCGGTTATGTGACATCATCCAGTGAGCAATCGACGCTCTGTTAAACTCGAATGAGATGCTCACAGTGCCTCGACTTGTCCAGTCATGCTAACCGTATGACTTTCTATCAAAGATATCCTGCTAGCCTGACATGCCGCGATATTTGCAGTGGTGCCTGATCGAGCTCAGCAAGAAAACTGAAGTACAACAAAAGCTCCGCGACGAGCTCGCACAATACACAAGTGCCGATCCGACATGGGAGCAGCTAACACATGCACTTCCCTATCTCGACGCCGTAGTCCAAGAAACGGTTCGCTTGCACCCGCAAGTCAAGGAGCATACTGCCGTTGTACGCCTCCAATTACTACATCCGCACGATCCCGTCTCTTACACTGCGCTTGAAAGGCCACCGAAGACACTATTATACCTCTCTCCGCCCCCATGAGGACGGCCTCCGGTGCGTGCGTTGACAGCATCTCCATCTGCGCAGGCCAAGTCGTCACAATCCCGATCCACTACATGAACATGGCCGGCGTACTGTGGGGATCCGACGCAAGGGAATTCCGGCCGGAGCGTTGGGTTGAGGCAGGCGGGATCCCGCCCCGCGCACAGGAGATTCAGGGTCATCGGCACGTACTGACGTTCATCGATGGCCCGCGCATGTGTCTCGGGCGAGGGTTCGCGTTTGCTCAAATGAAGGTGCGTAGATGTTCGCTGTCGATTGAGGACGATCTGATGGATACTTGGCAGGCTGTGCTGAGCGTGCTGATCAAAAACTTTGCGTTTGAGTTGAGGGATGGGTGGGAGACGAGGATCGAGGTCATCCTGGGAGTGAATGAGCGACCGCGGGTTGCAGGGGAGGAGGGCGTGAGGGTCCCTTTGCGTGTTCGCCGGCTGGAATGAGTTCGCTGCAAAAGCTACCGGGAAAAAAGTTCATTTTGTACTGCTGTAAAGTACTGTTGTGCCGCTACTCTCGGCCACGTCACAATCCGTCTTGAGGCATCCGCAAATGTTGCGGACAATTGAATGAGGCGATAAATACCATGGCGCGAAACAAATTACCGGGACTCACCTTTGATCTGATGGTGCTCACCAGGATCCGTTAATGTAGGTTGAGCTGACGCACAATGCCTCTCGTCGCCCATGGAGGGATCTTGCAGTATCACCGCCCGTCCGCGTGTCAGGCACAGCACGTCAATGCACCACTTATTTCGGAGTGAGAGTGTCCCCTTCAGCCTCCGAAGCCGCACATCGCCGGACTTGAAGCTTGTCTATTCCTTGATCTTGTTGGGAGAGGGTTCATACATTTTCTTCGTCAATGGAAACCGTTAGAAAGCCCTATCACTGTTGTATCGGAGCATTTATCAGTGTAGTTGCGCATTCATACGCAGTCGGTCATCCCGGATGGAAATATCCGATGAGTAGAGCCCGTTCGGAACGTGTCGTTGAGAATTGGCCGCCAGAGGCGTCTGTGGGTTGAAGTGAGTGAATGGCCGTAGCGTGATGAGAAAATTCGGCACTGTCTAGCGACATATGCATTCTCCCAACATGCGCTCACACATTATCTCTCACGAGCGTCCAGCATCAACCTCAAGAATGCATAGGCCTTTTTCCTGATGTGTGTAGCTCCTGCAAGGAGCTAGGCTCATGATTCAGCCTTCGTAGAGGGAAACAGTCTTTTCTATACTCACTCTCGGCGTGATACGCGTATGGTTAAGCTTGACGTCGTTTTCGGCGCTCCGTCTTAGCCGTGAGGTCACTTTAATGTCGTGTCTGTCGATACATCAATTGCCATTAGAAGCGCATGGATGAAACATGTTAAATTGCTTAGCATCAGACGGGACGGGATGCAAATCATCAGATGGAATGATGAACATTTTGGAGGTACTAACGCCGCTGATCATCGGAGGGTTCCTGTACGTCAGCCTTCGGTTCCATCAAGAAGAATGTGTTTTTTTTCTATCTGAGGACTGTGTTCTGCCGCGGGCCGCCGGTAGACTTCCTCCCGCCACAGCTCCTGGAATGGCAACCGTTACGTAAGCTACCTCACGACTTTCACTCCTGAATCCTCTCACCCACTCTCACTTGCCCTCACCCATCTACTCCTTGATCTATCTGCAATGCGGACTTGATTTCGACGAGCTGCGTGTTCAGTCTTGTGCCAGTTCGCCAGCCTGAGAGCCAGCGCAGGACCGGGTCCAATCGCTCGCACACATCTCCCGCGGAAGCGTCAGAATTCTGAACCCTCTTGCCCCATTCTTCAGCGCTCAAGCCTCTACGTGATACTTCCCAGGCGCATACTCGCCGGCAGCATTCCTGTGCGAGTAGATATCTGACACGCAGATTGTCTGGTCTGACGAAGTCCGGCGCTTGTTTCACCCCATCACTTTGCACGGCCATTTGGGCGGCATGCCTCTCTTTCCTTCGGTATATGATCCTCTCCTAATAGTCCACCAGCTATGCCTCCCGACGCTCTAGCTATGAAGTTCCCATCCACCGATCCCAGCGCGGCGTCCATCTCCAGCGGCAGCGTATCGATTATATCCGACCAGCAGCAACAGCATGCTCTCACACACGGCTTGCGCTCGCAATTCGGCCAGCTTCTCCCCCGGCATGCTCTCTTTCACGCCCATGTGACCATCGAGCAGCTCTCCAATGTACCACTTATGCGCGGGGAATTTGCTGTACGCTGGAAGTTCAAGCACGTCCAGTCGCGCTCCCGGCTACTGTCCAAAATGAAGAAAGGCAGTAGCAGCCACGGATTCAGGGGCAAGGGCAAGGGGCGTGCGGACAATCTCGGTCTCGCGATCGAAGTCACGCCTGCAGAGGGAGACCATGCAGGTCATGGAGGGGCAGGAACCAATGACGCAGACACTGACGGAGAGAGCAGTGCAGCCAACGAGGCAGGGACAGGCACCGAGGATGAAATGAATTCACCAGAGACACACAGAAATAGTTATGGCGATCTTCTTACCGCACACCCTCACACGCCAGGGACCGCCGTCCCACCTGCATCACCTGCGTCTACCCCCACCCCGCGCACACAGCCGATCCACAAGACGCCATCGAGCGAGTCGAACGAATCGTGCGCGGTCGCGCGAGGGGCGACGCCGTGGCGACCGCTGCAGAGCTACAATGTGAAGTGGGACCACAACGTGCGCGTGCTTGTCCAGATGCATGTGCATCGTGAGACGCGTGCGCTTCTCCCTAATGAGCTCAAGCTCATCGTGATGCAGGTATGTAGAAGTTCCTGATGACGCGGGATCTTCCTGATTCCTTGTTCAGAGAGTCATTCCTGGTGACCCGGACGCCCCACGCCAGCCCCGTCTCGGTGCTATCTATCTCAACCTTGCAGAGTACGCAGATGCGGGTCCAGTAACGCGGCGCTACCTCTTGAGGGAGAGCAAGACGAATGCGACGCTCAAGGTAAGCACGCGCTCTCTTTCCATGGTGTACAGATGACCGACATCATTTCCGTGAATAGCTCACCATTGAGCTCACTCACGCTGGCGGTACCACAGACTATCGCCCCCCGCCGCTGCACAAAAGCGAGATTCTCGCGTCCGTGACCGGCCTCCTTGAGCAGAACGACCGCCTCCGAACGAGCCTCGCGCGCGAGGTCGACGCGTACACATATCCCACCCCTTCCTCCCCTTCCTCCTCCCTACCCCCGGAAGGGTCCGCAGAGCACCCGTTCATGCGCGCGGACGGCACACCCGATGGCGAGCGTCTCGCATATGCGCATGGACTGCGCGATACGGAGGCCCTTATCGAGACGCTCTTCAATCCCGTCCCCGTCTCCACGCGGGCTACGGACCCGTCGCCATTCACGTACTATGCGCCCGTCCCTCAGTCACCTGCGCCCTCTGCGCCGGGCCTGGGCGAGCGCACCTGCTCGCGCTCGGGGTCGACGGATGCGTCGAGCGTGCTTTCGGTCGGCGCGTGCTCCGTACGCAGTATGTCGGTGAGCGGCGGGAGCGACGCGGGCCCGCGCGTCAGCGTGGAGAAACCTGCCGTGGAGAGTTCGCCAGAGATCCCGGTTGCGACGCTTGAGCATGGCGAGGACCACAGGACGTGGTGGCGAAAGATTCGTAGTCGCCCGGGCACGCCTGTTGGGAGGACGTACAAGCTCCCTTTGCCTCGACAAACCGAGGTCGCGAACGCATAGATCCTCTGTTTACATAACTTATCGTCTTCGTTTTCTCTTGTTCGTAATTGGGGTACGGACATCCTTATCCTTCGTCACCGTAGTTTCCGGTTTTCCCTGAGTCATTCCAGGCTAATGGTGCTCATGCCGTTCGTTCGCTCTTTACCTCGCTCATGGACATTTCTTCATCTCATACGCCCGCGCACAGTGCTCAATATGCACGTATCGTGCTAGTTGACTCAACAGCACTCATCCTTCCATACACATCGAACGCAAGTACTGATCACATATTGACGTGACTGAACGAATCTCATCGCAAACGCACGAAGTGTGAACGGAACCGAGTGATATTTCACATTGTAGTCATCAGCTGAGGTATACAAACAGTGCGGGCATCGAGCGCAAGGTATCTATGTACACAAAGGTAATGCGAGGGTCCGAGCGCGAACGGTGGAATGGACGCTGCAGAGATTAGGATATCTTGATAGTCTACTGATGGTGCACGATGTAATGGTAAATGTATTGGAAATGCAGATGAGATGTATGCTGAGCGGGAGCGTGAGGGGGGACGATGAAGTAGGAGGGTTTTACGCGAAAAGATGATGAAGCATGCCGAATGAGGACGATACGCGAGTGAGAAAGAGAATCCATGGCTGTAATGCATTGAATGTATGAAAACCTGACCAAGATCCGAGAGGGTTCGCTAACCAGCGCTCAGCCCTGAGTGTCCCGATACATCGTTAGCGTACACAGAGATAAAGAAAACAGCAGCCGCAAGAGGCTTAGCACGACACCTCTTCTCGGCTATCGATCCACCCGTCGTGTTCCGCACCCACAGTCCGCGCATATGGCGGCGGCAGGTCCATCGCGAGCGTGAACTCCGGACCCACGCGGACTCCGACTCCGACTCCGAGCTCGTGTTCGTCCTCGCCACCCCGCTCTGCGTGCTCGAACAGCTCGCACTTCGTCTGCGTCTCCAAAAGAGACTTGTTGAGCGGCTGGTAGAGCGGCGGGGTTGGTGTCATCGGACGCGTGGCGGTCATAGGCGGTGGCTGTGGTGGTACAAGCAGTTTAGGCGGGTCAGGGCAGAGCGGCAGGTCAACGTCCAGCGCACGCATCGGATGCATGCTGTGTGTCCGGGCACGCATCTGCGGACGCGTGAGCGGCGGGAGCAACCCGCTCTCGAGATCCCTCAGCGCCGCATCTGGCGCCAGAGAGAACGGCACGCTGTCCTCCTCGTCCTCGTCCTCCTCACTGACCGGGAACAATGTTGCAATGTTGTGATCTCCCGTGCTCACTTCCAGCAGAGTCGTGCAAAGGAGCTCGGGCGTGACCGACTCGCACCGGGCGAGCGGCGAGCTCCTGAATGGGAGAGCGAGCCCGATCCCCGATAGTGGTGCGCCGCCCATGTACACTCGGTTCGACCACGCCCGCCGCCGGCTCTTGACCTCCAGCACGGCCTGGAAATTGCGCTCGTCCTGCTCTGTGTCCGCGCGTGCGGCGTCCATGCGCACGAGCAACTGCCGCAGGCGCATGCACTGCGCATTGAGCGATTGGTACGTCGCCCAGTCTTCCGCTGTGAACTCGGCCGGCGAGGGTGAGCGGGGCATGCGCTGGGCGGTTGATCCCGTGTGCTTTGGCGGCGGTGGCGGGGCGAAGGGAGAATGCGAAGGAGAATCGACTGGGGTGTGGATTGAGGAGCCGTCGGTCTCCGTGCTCATGGATGGCGTGAGAGAACGTCGATCCACCTCATCGTCGCCGTCCTCCGTCGATGCGTCGCCTACGGAGACCAAAGTCTTGCCCGACAGGGCCGATGTCATCCTGGAAGGCGGCATGGGCCGCGTCAAGTCCAGGAAAACTCCTCCGGACTCTTGAACCAGCCACGCCATATGGTTCTCAGAGCGGCGCAACATACAGCGCGCCGCCCAATGCGCATATCCACCCGGTGTTATTCGAGCCTTCACTTCCGCGAGCACGAACCGCCGAAAAGCGTCCACCAGTCTCGAGCGTGCGCGAGCTTGCAGGACCATTGACAGTGGCCGCGAGAGCGTCTGAGCGAGAGGAGTCTTCTGAGAGGGCGGGAGGAAGTCAGCCGCAAGTTTCCAGCAGACGCGAGATGGTGACGAGGGTGGCGAGAAGGACGACCGGGATGGCGAGGGGGTAGTAGGAACGTCTTGCGGTGGCGTGCCTGATCCTAACTTGTTGAAGCTCGAGATCAATGACGAAAGCAACGATCGTTGCTTCTTGTGCTTCGCTGACTTCGTCAATACCGGCGGCGGCAGGGAGACATGCCGCTGCTTTGGTGTGGTCGCCTTCGGACTCGGCTGCGTTGCCGCACGTTCTTTGTCCTGCTCATTTCTGCTCTGGGCCAGGTCTGCGAGGACGTCCTCGAGTGCAGCAACGCATGCCGGCTGCCTGCGAAGCGACCACTGGAGCGTCGGACCGTTCGAGAAGGAGCACGAGACCGTCTGCGAGACCATGTCGAACACGAGCTCGTCGATGATTGCCGTGAGCCAACACGCTTTGTCGAGCGCGTGGGTTGCCGTGGGAAGGTCCAACTCGTCCATGTGTAGACAGTGCAGCTGTGCGGCCCAGTTGTTTGGCAGCGGGACGCGGTTGTACGGGTCCGTGAAGTTCACGGTGTGGTACACCCGCGGATGCGGGCCATCCGGGAGGAGGTAGATGAGCATGATGTTGAGGGACAGGAATTAAAGCAGGTCGTATTGATATATGCACGAGGTTGCACGTGGAACTAATTTTGCACCACGGTGTATAAGGAAGCGTCTGATGGGGACGGAGGTCAGCCGAAAGAACAGCAACGTTGACAGTAAAAATGCATGGCGAAGAGGCTATAGCCGAGTCCACAAGACTAGGCCTGGATGAAGTCACTTTGACTATCACTTTAGTGCCTTCAAATGCTTCTTTCGCAGTGAGCAGTGATCGATTACACGTAAACATGAGCAAGACATGCAGGGCGCTATTCGTGCTCCACATCGGCAGCCCCACAAGATGAGCCCAGAAAGCGGAGACGTACTCACCGCACCGATGCGCCGGGCCCTCGATAAGGATCACTTGAAGATTAATCACCTTAAAATTTCCTCCAAGTTCAGAGGACGGCCCTGTGTAAGCAAAGCGTCAGCATTCGAAAAGCGCTGCCATAATTTGCATATGCGGGCATCCAGGGTGCATATATGAGAGTGGTCATAGCCAAATGGACAGGATCATGCCATGTGTTTGCAAGGGGGTGCCTGCATGCCGAGCGCTCCGTCCGGAGCGCACGTCAAGAACATGTGCGCTGCCTGTGTACAGCGCAAGGGATCGTCGTGATGTGCATGCGAGCACTTAATAACAGTCTACTGAAGTGTTCGTTGGCGTAATCCCTCTACATCCAGCTAAATCCTGTCTAGAAAGCCTGTCGACACTCTCGGCATCGACTGAGGCCCACGGTGGACTCAACCACCGACCTTATTCCCAATCCCATCCTGCCAGCCAATCCGGGCCACAGCGTCCACCCTCAATCAGAAGACGAAGCAAGTAGGACTTACCAAGTTCTCTGAGCTACTCTGGAAGTGCAGGAGCAAAGGCCGTGGAAGAAGACGGAAACAAGACCCGCGAGGAAGAAATAAGAGGTCGGGGAACGAGAACGAATAATGACGTCTGCCGCTGATATGACTGGCCGCTGGCCTCGTGCAAGGGCCAAGTGCGTTGCTGACAACTCTTCGAGGGCAAGAGCAAGTCGGTTCAGAGTCCACCGGGGGGAAGAGAAAGCAGGAGGGGACGAAGCGGGCGGAACGAGCAGAAGGGCAAGCACATGGGCGGGGACTCGGTCAAGGCCAGAGGGCCTGCGTCGTTTTATTCGTTCTGCCGCTACGCGCCGGCTAGGGACGCATGGCGGTGGCTGCCCTGATGGTAGTGGCCCAATATGGAAGGAAGGGCCCTGTCCAATCTGCCTCCGCGCTTTAATCCGCTTTCTCTCATCTCTGCCTTTGAACTGCCGGTGGCCCCGGTGTCGCTCTCACGCCGCTCCGGATCAGACGCGCCTGTCAGCCTAGCTGCAATTTCGTCGGCGGCACGCGAGAGGAAGACACCCGGCCCACTCAAGGCGCACCTTTTGCTGCTCACATGTCTCACGGAGATTGCCTCCCAAGTAGGCTTGCGCCGGAAGCAGCACAGAGGATACCGACAGGCCGTCCCCATCAGCTTCCCCGGATGAGCGACGCGGCTCGGGTTGAGATCAGCTCCTGATGGGGCGTTGAATACATCGTCTCCGCCATAGATGACGCGGTGAGACACTATACCACAATGGCGATCGTCGCCCATTCGATCAGACAGCCCGACGATTCATCACCACCTCTTGGGCAGCGTCAGCATTTGCGTCATCTATGGATCTTTGTATCCCTTAATGCATGCCGGGCAATTGGTATCTAATGAGTAGTCTGCATGATTGTTAGATCTCCTGCGCAGAACCCAGGTCAGTTGAAGTTTGACGTTTACGAAATGACCAAGAGCAGATTCACCTCCTCCTCTAGCAAACGAGCTTGGCGCAGCGCTTCTAATTCAGTAACTCGACAATATGTGCGACAAGGCTTTTCATGACCTCTGCCTTCTGCTTACCCACGGAAAGCACTTCTTCATGAGATACCACCTGCGCAGGCGGCTGCTTCACCTTCTGCCCGGCCAGCTTTTCACACCAATTAGCCCCCTAACTGTCAACCGCAACTCGCAGCACGATGTTTACTCACCTCGGCCTTCACCTCCGCTTTGATGCTCCGGTAGGAATCCGGGATGATCACCGGGTTCGTGACCAGACTCAGCACGAGCACCTCCATACCCTCCTGGCGCGCCGCCAGCACCTCGGGCACGGTACTCATGCCCACCACATCCGCCCCTGCGGCGCGCAGGAAGCGCCCCTCCGCCGGAGTCTCATACGTCGGCCCAGACACCCACGCGTACGTGCCCTCATATATCGCAGAGTCCTCGAGCTGAAGCTCGTGGGCTGCCAGGAAGAGCAGACGGCGCAGCTTGGTGGAGTACGTGTCTGACAACGGCATGAATCGTGGGTGATCCGGGTCGACGAGGGGCCCGAATAGCGGATTGAGAGATCCGGTCATGTTTGGGATCGCCAAGTGGTCATGAATTGCGACGACTGCATGCATAGAAGCGCATGTATCAGCTCGCTGCCGTCGCACGCTATGACAAGACGCTATACCCACTAGTGCCCACCGGAAATTTTGGATTCAACGCGCCGGCGGCGTTCGTGACTGCAATCAACGGCGACAGCTCAACCACGGGTCCACGGACGTAGGAATGCTCGGCTGCCACACCGGTCACGCACTGATGACATTCTGCACGCCCAGCTTTGCGAACACCCGGATGGGGTATACGACCGTCGACAATTTGTGTCCTTCATATGTGTGGAACTGGCTGGGATCCATCAGCGGGCCCACTTGGAGCAGTCAATGGAACAATGCACCCGTCCGAGCATTGCTACGACCGGCACGCCTGCCCCTGGCCCGAGGAGTCCAAATGCCAGTGCACTCCGATGCCCAGACACTAATGCATTATAGTAAGCAATGATTGTGAGTAGCTCGGGCTCACGTAAGACGCGCTGAGGCATATGCTCACCAGTACTCTTTCCAAAGCCTTCCAGCTCAGAGTACGGCACCTCGACCACGTCTCGGAAGCTGGATGCCAGCGTCGATAGGCCAGATCCGCACACGATGCCAACGCGCGGCTTCAGCAGGTGTTCTGGGAGCATACGGGCCAGAACATCCAGGGTCGATGTGAACGGCTGGGACTCTGACATGCTTCGCTCTTTGATAGAAATGATGAGCACGGACGAGTGGGTAAAGATGAGGCTGTTCAATAAACGTTTACGATGCTTGCGAGTCCCGAGAGCAGGCCTGAGCAAGGTAGTCGAGGAGGATATAACGCCGGAATTTGCCGGGTACGTACATGGGTCACGTGCAGAAGACGCGTCGCGACGCAGCGAATGGGAGGCCAGCCCATTAGTGGCAATTAGGAGCCAGTTGTAGCGGGAATAAACACCGATAAACAGTGCGTGCCCTTCCAGGCGCATTTTTTGACTATCTTGATCTCTACAGAATCAAGGGGTATGTACATGGGGTATGTACAACGCTCTGACACTGGTGCTTCGATAGTGACAGTGTGAGGCTTCCTGCGTCAGTCAGCCCGCAATAGCCCTTGTGAACGCTATGCTTGCCTGCGCCTCCACGCCTGATCGGGTCATGGCGGGGAGTTACCGTACGTCCTGTTCCTTCTTCAGTCAGTGCACAATATCTCAGGTATGATATAGCTCAGGCCATGGTCTGAACTACAACACTCTCTGACACTGAGCTACTCGGACTTTTCAAGCGGTCAGAACTAGAAGTGTCGGACGACCACCTGAAGAACCCGTTAATCGACATTCGCGTCCGTCCCCGTTAATCGACATTCGCGTCCGTCTCATTGGCAGGGACACAGTCGTCAAGTATCCGTCCACACGTCGATCCGAGATTGATACTCTTCACCTTGTCAGGGCCGCCACTTCCATCCCCGTTCCAGCTCCCCGTCGGATGATCACGGGTGACCGCCCAGACTCACATTATTTCGTAATGGAGTTTGTCCCTGGTCGAACGCTGGATCAGTGTTGGTCTAGCCTCTCTTTATGGAGAAAGGTTAAAATTATTTGGACATTGAGAGGATATGTCAAGCAGCTTCGTCAAGTTCATTATCGGCCTGCAGAAGGGGAGCTTCGACCTGGACCCATCGGCGAGCAACCTCAAGAGTGCGAAGGATTGTGTTTCACTGATTATGTGTGTAGACCGAATCAGAATCTGACAAGATATTCATATGCTTCAATAGGGTGCCGGTCCATTTTCGAACTACGCCGAACTTGCCGAGTGGTTCTCGCACAAGCTTTCTGTAGCCCAGCGCATGAAAAAAGCGTCCATTTTGGCAAGACCATTTGATGCGTCCATGCCCTTAGTCCTGACACACCTCGATCTTGCCCCTCGCAACTTGCTCCTGGGCAACGATAATCGTCTCTGGGTATTGGACTGGGGCTTATCCGGATTTTATCCTAGATGGTTTGAGTACGCGGCAATGGTGTGGGATTGGGAGCAGCTTGGCGGGTGAGGGCGACTCGCGGCGCAGTGTGTTGCGGGGTGCTATGAGAGGCAACGGCGCTTCTTTTCTGATATCTCATGGTCCCTGATGACTGGTTTTCTCATGTGAATGAGAAAACAGTGAAGGACCGATATAGTCGATTCGTACACACAGCCTTGCCCAGCCCTTACGTAACAACATGTGGAAACGCCTGCAGAGACAAGAGGTTGTATCACTAAATTTCACTCTAACTAGGCGTCCTGGTTAATAATGACATGAGACCGAGGCTGAATTCTAATCGACAACGGACTTACTAGGATCTTCAGGCTATTCCCGCGGTCAACCGTAGAATTCGCCTTTGCGGACAGGCATCGGGATGCTGGCAGTACGGCTTTTGGCCTGCTCTTCGATCCAACCCAAAAACGCATCCGTCGAGCCTGCAACTACCATCCCTGCACCTTTCAACTTCTCTAACACCACAGTGCACTACCAACGGCATCCATTTCCATCCACATCATACTTGTATTTGTCGAGATTGTGTTTAATGATGAAGTCGATATACTGCTGCACGGACGTTCCCGGCGAAGGCGTGACGTCGAACTGAAGAGCAACCTTCGCTCTGGTCCTCGCGTACGGCTTGCTCACCACCATCAGGACACCCGTCCGCCCATCTCCACCCGGCACGATGTCGATTAATACCGATCGGTCTTCGATGTGTAGGTAGAAGCGCCAATGATGAACGTTTTGTCCGTGCTTGTAGATACAGCTGAAGTTCCGGTCACGACGATGTTGCTGACGGTCATTGGGCCGTCAACGGCAGCGACATAGCTTTTGAGAAAGACGGTGGACATGGCGGGCGCAGATATGAGAGGATTAGAAGGTGCGGGTGAAGGGTTACTGATTAGACACCCGTCATATGCTTATAAATGCATTTTGATAGACGCATCGGCTGCACGAAGGCAATTTCTCGGCAACGTTTCCCCGCAAGCTCCAACAGCCTGACGGTACTTGTGGTTCCACCCTAATCTGCAAAATGGTCGTACAGCCCGAGTTTCTCATTACAAACATGGGTAACATGTATATGATTTTTTTATGGCATATTTCACCCTGCGTATGACTTTGATAGATGAGTAGGTGTGTCTGCACAAGGGCAATCACTGTGGCCATGTGCTCAGTAGTGGCTGACTACTTCCGACCAAAGTCATTGGATAGATCTGCTCCGATCCTACTTCCAATTTTGGGTGATCAAAAGCCTTCAGATGACTCCCATTCATATCACCAAGAGTACGGATTTTTTTTTCAGCCGGCGTGTTCCAGATTGAGGAAACATTAATCAATCAGCTGTCGCGACAGGCATCAATTGCTGCTAGAAAGGCGATCACACATTCCAAAGTCCGAGTGGCCAATTGCAATCAAATTCGAGTTCCGGAAGTAATTGTTCGCGGAAAGAAAAACACGCTGCTTGGGCACTGTATAAGTACATGTACATTCGAAGGAAGTCGACTACCCGACTTGGAGGCAAACGTGGACAGGGACCCGCCCTGACAAATCCCAGTCATCTGGTCCATATCATACAATCCGATGTTACATCATTTATCAGCAGATCATGCATATGCCTTGCACCGCGCATTAGGCATGCTCGTCTCAATCCGTCGCTACACAGGAATAGGAGTGAGCCTCACTTGCGTGAAGGCATTTGCGAGCTCCGCAGTTGACACGTCGTCGAGATGGATGACGGAGCGATCCTGCAAGGACATGCAAGTCAGTAGGCAAGCCTAAAGAGCAAAGTATGAATGCGTAGACGTGCAACGCACCTTCTCGGACTCCTCCAGGAGCTCGCTCAAGTTCTGTCCGCCGACGTGCAGGCCATGCTGGTGCGCCAAAGTCGACATGCGTATTATCGCCACCATCGAGAACACGGCCTTGCGGACTGCGCAGCAAAGGCCCATCGTCAGCTCCACACCGGGACATGAGGTGAGCGCTGGAACGCACATGTCTTCCGCGCGTCGAAGTGCTTCTTGACGTGCGGCAGCAAGTCTGTCATGCCGCCATCTGGGAGTATACGGGCCAGAACGTCCAGGGTCGATGCGAAAGGCTGGGATTCTGACATGCTTCGCTCGTTGATGGGAATGATGAGTACGGATGAGTGAGTAAAGATGAGACGGTTCGACGTCGAGGCTATATACTAGACTCGAAAAGTGCCGCGTCGCCGCGGCGGGCCCCTTGCTCGGTGAGGTGCGACAACGTGTTTTCGTTTGGGAGGTGGGATGGGAACTCTACCATGTCAATATGGAAATTCACGAACCGAATGGATTTTTTACGGAACACGCGTATGCGCTACAATGAGCGGGATGAAAGATCCGCAAAGATCACCTATTGAACGACGGTACGGGCGTATTTCTTGCGACCGAATCCTCCTTGTTCCTTCCGCAAATGGACCTTAGATGCCGAGATAGGCTGATGCCAAGGAGGGACGACGACGTTGATCTGACGTGTACCCGCGAAGAAATTGTTATCTTCGCACCATCATTTCCGCCAATTACTTCGTGGATGACAGTGGCTTTGAGGAGGACGATCATGCCAAAAACACGTCGTTCATATTCCTTGGGGGAAGTCATCTTGCCTTTGATACCCATATGCAGGGGTGGGATGGCCTATATATTGGCCCGTGTCGATGAGCTTTTGAAGAGCTTCCTTACCTGTTTTGCAGTGATAAACAAGACAGGTAAAGAAGCTCTTCAAAAGCCCGCTCGATGCCGTGATGAACCATCACAGCATCGATGGCCAGTGATGAAGTGCGAACGGGCTGTCAACTATCAAATGCATGAGCGCGGAGTTGTCGTTTAGTGAGAACTTACAGTCCGAATAGTCATTGTTTCGGAGGTGGCCGTACGACTGTCACCGTCATCATCGTCGTCGTCGTCCTCAGCATAAGCTTGTTTGTTCTGTGCACGATCAACGGTAAGAAATGAGCGCAGGAATCAATACACCAACATACCTCATAGAGAGCGTGGCAGATTGGTGCACCGTGTTTGATAGCTACTCGAGGTGTTCGTGCTGCTCATCGAAGCACCTGGTGTCTTCCGGGAGTTCTGGATTTTCTTAAAGCCAGCGATGATATCGTCCCGAAGAGCGACCGCGCGTTCCGCGTTTCTCGTTGGTGCGATGATCCGTGCACGCGCCCTGGTGTTGTGGATCGGCTCGTTCCAGTTGTTCCACCCTCCGCATACATAGTATGTGTGCGGAGGTCACGGTTGGAACATACAGCCACGAGTTGGCCTCGTCCATCTTACCGAGAACAAGGTTGTGGTGGGAGAAAATGAAAGAAGGCATTTATAGAGAATAGAAGTGTACATGTAAATTCCTCGTTGAATGATCGTAGCAGTTTATACGGAGACTAGGTACAACGCCCTCGGAATTCGCCTGAACCGTACATGTGCCAGTGTGACGGACGCGTCGCGACGTAGCGAATGGGAGGCTAGCTCGTAATTATGTGAGTAATCTGGCAATTGAGCCCAATTGCAATCAAAGTCGAACGGAAGTAATTGTTCGCGGAAAGAAAATTACGTTGCTTGGGCACTGAATACATGTACGTTCGAAGGGAGTCGACTACCCGACTTCGAGGCAAGCGTGGACACCCCGCCCTGACAAATTCCAGTCATCTGGTCCATATCATACAATCCGATGCTACGCCAATTATCAGCGGATTATGCCTTGCACCGCGCGTTAGGTATCCTCGTCTCAATCCGTCGCTACCACAGGAACAGGAGCGAGCTTCACTTGCGCGAGGGCGTTTGCGAGTTCCCCATTGTCCGCGCGCGACCCAGCTTCCGACTCGGACGAGCTCATTGACACGTCGTCGAGATGGATGACGGAGTGATCCTGCGAACGCATGTAAATCAGTGGGCAGGTCTAGGGAGCGAACTCTCAAAGCATACCTCGTCCACGTGTTCCTACGCGAATGACACGATAAGCCTTCACAGTGGAGACGATATAGGTAGACGGGCGACGCACCTTCTCGGACTCCTCCAGAAGCTCCATCAAGTTCTGTCCGCCGACTTTCGAGCCATGCTGGTGCGCCAACGTCGACATGCGCTTCATCGCCATCATCGAGAACACGGCCTTGCGGACTGCGCAGCAAAGGCCCATCGTCAGCTCCACACCGGAACATAAGGCGAGCGCTGGAACGCACATGTCTTCCGCGCGTCGAAGTGCTTCTTGACGTGCGGCAGCAAGTCTGTCATGCCGCCGTCTGGATTCTCCGGGTCGGGCACGTAGTGCGGCTCTTTCGACGCGAGCCATCCGTGCTGCAGCGCCTCTTCTGCTGTAGGCCGCGAGCCGGGATCAATTGTCAGGCACGATGACACAAAGTCTTTCGCTGTCTCCGAGACGTTCGCCCAGTACTCTGCTGCAACAGCATCGGCATATGCAATCTCTTATACGACGTTGAGGGAAGCCCACCTGGCTCGAACTTGTAGTCACCCGCAAGAATCGCCTCCATTTCTTGCTGCTGCGTTTCACGGTCGAATGGGGTATAGCCTGGTCCGTGTATGAGTTTCCGAGTTGGCTCAGGATGGAGTATCGCTCACCGCAGAGTAGGAAGTAGGTGATGACACCCATTGCCCAGATATCGACGGGCTTGCCATGTCCAGCTGAGATAAAGTGTGAATGTTGTGCGTACACAAAGGGGACGGGAACGAATGCTCACTTTTCTTGAAGATCTCTGGAGCCATGTACTGGAGACATTCGGTCAGGACATCGATGCAAGTGATCAAGATAATCACACTCACTCCCGGCGTCCCACACACTTCAGTCAGAAGGTTGTCATCCATGATTCGGCTCAGACCGAAGTCTGCAATCATGACGTCCGCATCCTCAGCTTTCGTGCGGAAGATAAGGTTCTCCGGTTTAAGGTCTACCGGCTGCATGTCAGACGATGTGAACATTCACTAGCAACGATGTTACGTGCCTCGATGCACGATCTCACAGTCGTGGAGATACTTGACGGCTCCCAAGATTGTCCTGATCAGCTCCGCGGCATCGCTGTGAAGGTGTAATCAGACAATAGCTGGGGGATCATAACATGCCACGCACGCTTCGTAGTAGTTGCCTTTAGCACATATCCGGTCAAACAGCTCGCCTCCCGTGCAAAGGTCGAAGATAAGATAGAGGTTGTGCGCAGTCTGAAGAACGTTGGATGTACGATCAGTACCTGATAAGAGTTAACCCCTTCCCCTCCCCGCCCCCTGGAACATACCTCGAAGTAGTCGTGTAGTGTGACGATGTTCCGGTGGCCCTTGGAGATCTTCTTCAACACAGCGATCTCGTTGCGAACCTGGCAGTCTGGCTGATCAGTCACTGCGTCGCAAGATCGTGAAGATCATAGACATGAAGTGATCATGCAGCGCAGCAGCATGGATATTGCTGTTTCCATCCGTTACGATCAGGCTGCTTAACCAGCATCGCCGACCATACGGACAAAGGAGGATTATTCCTCCGTCAACCATGATCGCCCCGATATGCCTTCACGATCCTGATGTGCATGGATGTCTTCGTTCTGTTGAAAGCAGAGAGGTGGAATGGGGAGCAAGTGGACAGTAACGCCAGTGGCAAATGGCGCGTAGAGCAGACGGGGGGTCTGCAGAATTTTACTCACCATGTACTCCCGTCCCTCCATCAGCTTCTTGTTAATAACCTTGCATGCGTAGTATTTGCCCGTCTTGATGTGGACGGCTTCCTTGACAATCGCATATGTCCCGCTACCCAGTGTCTTCCCTGTCCGATACTGCAGGAGTCATCAGCCACAATCGCGCGGATTGGTGTTGGTGTTGTGTAGGTCTGACCTGGCATGGTACCGTTGCTGGCTGGACCATCTTGTTGGACTTCGTAGAGGTGACAGACTGTCTGCGCTGCTCGATAAACGACAGAGCAGAAGATAGAGCGACAGGAACGAGTAAGCGACGGGTATAGGGGACCGAACGCAGAGGCAGGGGTAAGATAAATATATGTGCGTTTCTCACATCAGTAAAACGCACCGCTTTGGCCCCGTTAGTAGCGTCGGGCTGTGCCGACGCACCCTGCTCTTTTTCCTCGTTCTGCTCTGATATCTCCCTTTCTTCCTTCTGCGCACCGCCTTTTGCGTGCGACCACAGCTTGCTCGAGCGCACTGCTGTGCGGCTTTCCCGCGAACTCCTGGACGGGGTAACTTCTGATGACTGGTCGCTGTGGGGGACGCGGCGCCTCCGTTGCGCGCTGAGTTGAGCACCCATGTGTGATGCAGCGAAGGGAGAGATAGGGTATGAAGTGGAGATATGTTGCTGTCTCTCCGAAGTCCTGGTGGTCTTAAATATACTCGACGCCACGCCCACTGTGCACGCTTCGGTCATCAATTAGTCAAAACGCTGGGGCTCCGTTGCTGTGCTTCAATGCCAAACAGAGAAGCGATGCCTATTACTTCATAGGGCGGATTCTGTCGGCAAAGCAGCTGCTCAGAAGGAAGCGGGGTTGGCATGTTCGCGCACCCGACTGGCGCATTGGTTGAAACTATCTCTCTAGATATCACTACGCGGCGGCCACGCATGTGGTATTCGGCCATGAGGGTATCGCGCAGTGGCTCAGAAGCAGCTCTCCGTTGACTGATAAGTCCCTTCTACGCGAGTCCATGCAAGTTCCGCCCATTCAGCGACATACACATGTATGCCAGCACCTCCTTTGGCGCAGAGCTTTGTGGAGTGACCGCAGGTGAGCAGTGCAGTTTTCCAGGCATCTATCAATGCTACGACACCGCGCACAGCAAGTTGTTACACTAGTACAACTCTGTCACAGGTGTTTCCCCCCTGCCCTCGTATCTTTGTCGCTTCATATCCGGATCCACAGGCGACGGAAGTGCCTTCCTGTCGAACACTTCTGCATAGCGCAGTGGCGTATCACGTCCACGTATCAGCGTTTGTGGTCTCGCTTTGACTCGCTGACTTAGTATCGCGCAGCCGCCAATTCCATGTTGAAGTGCCACTGTTATTCCTCCAAGAATCGAAGAATTTGCTCATCGTGGCCGTATCTAGTCAGAGCAGCCTTGTCCAGCCACGTCTTGTCTCCCTACTTCAGCTTCCTGCCGTATCCAAGTTTCAATTGTATGTCGGACGATTCACACCGCCGCTCAGACAGCGGAACACAATTGAAACTCTAGAAATGATATGAACGAGTAGCTGGCAGCTGCAGTCTGCTTCTATCATGGAAGCTGTTCCTTGCATCCTGGCACAGAAGACGCCGAAGGTGCTGTTGCTCGCTACGCATCTGCTGCGGCTTCGATTATGTTGCAATGCTTCGGAACCTCTTCTACAACAAACATGGCTAAGCCTTCTACGGGTGCAATTCATCATGGATGCTGCGCGGGTCCCGCACTGGCGCTAAATGCTCCATTCTATGTTTCATGGATGTTGGGTACTGCACGTCGACAGTATAGGTCGCTGTTCATGCTCGCATATACGTACTGTCGCATCCCTTCGGTTGACCTCGCGCTCGCTCAAGCATCCGTATGAACCATCATCTACACATTGCTCAGTGGCCGGTACGTCAATCCCAGAGGTATGCTCGCCAACGTTTCAAGCAGTAACAGTGAGCCTACCTGTCACCTCGTCAAACGCATATGATATTCTCTTATGACGAAAAGGAGACCACGTAGATTGTACTATCATCTATGGTGTGTTCGCAATCGCGCCACCAAACATTCTGAAGAGCTCTTCAAGATAATTCAAGTCAATGTTTTCTATTATGACGACCTCGTTCTCAGTGTGCAAGTCATGCGCTATCAGATTCCTTACAACCTTGATAATCATGTGCTATTACATTTGGCACTATAATATCGCGTCACCCTGCGCTATTGCGAGAGACACTCATTACGATTGCGCATATTCATGGTGGACTGACGGCGGCGGAATGCTGCTTGGTAGGTCTATTATTAGATCATATAGACACTTTACTGAGGACTCCATGTAGGCAATGATCGCACACATGAGACGTGTATGTCGTCAGTCGGTGCCTGCGTGCCGTCGGGTGCACTTTCTTGGCTCGCAATGGCAGGGCCGACAACCAACTCTACCAAGAACACAACCCATACCGTCGTCGGGAGGCCTTTCCTGTATGTGTGGGCTTGATCTCAGCCTTATTGCACTATCATTCTGATGACTTAGTTAATGTGCTGGTTCGCCCAGGATGTACGGCACGATGCTTGCTCAGACGGCTTCCTATTAGAGCAACCGCTGAGGGACTGACTAGATTGAAAGCCTCTGCGAGACAAGAAGTGAAGTATTGTTGTTCTACTACTACTGAAATGTGTTATTCCCTCAGGTATTTCTCCTGTCGTACGTCTCGTTCCTTCCCAACATAGCGAGAGGGCTCTGCTCGGCTTAACAACTCAGTATGCTGGCTGCTATCAAGGTCTCGCAGAGGGGCACGTGTGTGCCCACCGTCATAGTAAGAGATACGACCACACTCTGCATTGTTTGCAGGCTAGTGCTTATTGTATTCGGCCCTGCTTCACGGTCTGTCATCGGTTCGCTGGTCACCGTAGTGTTGTTGAACAAGTCATCTGCGATATCAGTTTCCATCCGTGCAAGCAGACACATATGTGGGCCGCACTTCTTCGATCAGAATCTGAAAGTATTTCGAATGGATCACCCACTAGAGCTTTAAGTCCAGAGGAGACAGTGATGGATCCCCGCGACCATTATCGCCTCCTCTCCGGCAATGTTGTCGTTAGGTCATTGGCCGTCTCATTCCCATGAGTCATCCACATGCTGTCTCGCATTCATCTATGCCAAGCAAACATATGGCTACAGGACCGAAAGGCGAGGAGGCATGCATGGCCATGCACAGCCACCGAAGCTGTTAACGTGACAAGGCTGTGGCGTCGCGCGCTCCGGACGAGCGCTTGTGAGTGAGTGCGCTTGTCCACGCCCGGTGAGTTCCACAGTGACATACCAGGTGCATTCTTACAAACGACGGTTCTATTACTAAACATGAGTTGATTTTGCGAGAAGGCTGAGCGAAATGATCTGGTATGGAATGGAAAGTCTAGGTAATACACAATACAATACAGTGGGCGAGGAAATGAAGCGGTATACATCTAATCATGCATCAGCTGGATGCATGATTAGATTTATACCACTTCATTTCCCGAGAACGAAAAATCATATCCTTCTACGCTTATACAGCCTCTCATCAACCACCTTGTTGTTTCTCAAGGACTTCAACTCGCCTGGTGTTGATCGCTGACCATTGTCATCACTGGTCCAATTCTCCTTGACCTCCTCAACATTGGCATGCTGCCGTGCCTCGTAGGATTGAAGAATAATCCTCGCTTTTGAAGGTGTTGTGGCAAGCAGAACAGACCCATTCAATTTTGAGGTGATGATCATTGATGTGCCTCGCCGCTGAGGAGAAAGTGCTCGCCTGGCACCCTGGCCAGTAGCAAGACGAGGCATTACGTGTGTGCTTCTTGAAAAGGCGGCGGCGCATATGCAGCATACCAGCATTGTGAGAGCAGTCAGGCCATGGACACTTGATGTCACCACGGTGGTCTACAGCATATGCCCTTGGCCGATCGGGGACTCCAGTACTTGCAGGAGCGACATTTGTCTTGGTTGAGGGGGGTTGTCGCGACGCAAACGCAGCTCGTTTGCGCTTCCCAACCCCGACTGCAGATGAGGGAATACTATCCTGCAAATGAGTCTAGTCTCCTTTGATCGCTTGAGGCCTACTCTGCTGCCTGGACTTCCGCTTCCGAGAAGCTTCGTTGGGACCCTCCACGTCGGATGGGACGTACGATGAGTCCGAGCTGGAAGGTGATCGAGAGGAAGACCTGATAGGAGAGGAGCCGCGAGAAAGTGCGGAAGGCGAAGCATGAGGTCTGCATGAGCCGGAAGAGCCGCCGCGGCGTATACCACATCCCTGCACTCTCCCCCGCTGACAGTGGCCCGACGCACTGGGCTGGGCGATGTTGAACAGAGTGGATCCCGCATTGACCTACACAACTAAAGATCAGCATGTCATGCCCTAACATGCCTCCGTTTCGATACTCACTTTCATGCAGAAAGTCGTCCGGAGCCTTCTCGTTGCCAGCAACCCTCGCCTGTACCGGCCTGCATATGGTCATGTCGCACCCTAGGGCTTCAGACGGATAAATCAGCTGCAGTCCATCGATAATACATAGCACATACCTCTGCGATCTGCCACATTCAAGGACAGCCTTGGTGGACTCGTGGAATGCATCTGCAGCATGTTGTTCCTTCACTACATCCACAAGGCTGACAGAACTCGATGCGATGGAGTCATGAGTCGAGGAACTGGTGGAAGGGTGTTGATGCGAGAAGATGAATGGCTCGGTGGCACGTTTACGGATGGACATCTGCGGTGCCAACCAACCCATGTTCATCCCGAACTGCTTCTCGAGAACGGAGGCGCTGAGTGCAAATCAAGTCAACACCGAGTCTCGGATGATCTCGAGGATACGCACTATGATGCCCAGTCCGTGAACCCATCTACACACCTCGCTCGCTCATACTCCAAAATCAGCGAGAAATCAAAGTCTCACACGGACAGCTCCTCTTTGATATTCGAGTCGACTTAGCTAGGTTTTGATTCTGGAGTTGCTGAGCGGAGGAAACCCCAGTAACTGTAGTCCATGAAGATATCGTTATTTTGCTGACTATTAGGACACAAGTCGATATGCACCTTTCATCACAGAAGGAATCTAATAGCGTGCCGGAGTAATCAGCCCGAGGGAGGAAGATGTCTTCCTCGTCCACACCATGTTCCCATACCGTGTCACCTAGTTCAGCGAGAACTAGTATTGGATAGCCAACGACCAAGCTTTCGTGCTGTTAGGCTGGCCCCGATAGGTGGTAAGGGAAATGCAGGCCGTCAAACGACAGAGGAATCAGGTCAGCACTTGTCCGGAGTGGCGCTGAGCCACTCGGCCACTCGGAGTGGTCGCCCGCCAGCAGCTCGGCCCTGAAGGTCTTTGAATGAGCACCTTATAACGCGTATAAGAGCAAGCGATACGTACGACTGCCCATCATCCGACCTGGTTGTGCAAGGACAGGCTGCGATGGTACGTTGTCTTTTGCATCGGTGTTCGATTCAGAAGGGACATTAACCTCAAAGCCCACTTCCTCGTCTGCTGTGATTGAAGACGCGGATGGTGTTGTCTACCGTGCGATGGATGAATGGGTCGTTACAGTCGTGGTAGTGACAGATAGCGTACTCGGTAATGAAGGCGCCTTTGTTGTTAACTGGAGTTTTGGCCCCATGACCGCTTTGTGCCAGGCCCGCCGAATTTGATCGCGAGTAGGTAATCGTAGAGGATAGCGAGGTGCGAGCTTGGGCCATTGCAAAGAGTCTGAAGCGATACGGCAAGTAGAGGGACGAGTCCGGAGAGTGTTTAGCGTGGGAGGCAAAGCAGAAGGAAGATTCACGTCTGCGTAGGTGAGTACGTGACAGTTGTGGCAGTCAAGAGGGAAACCAGCACTGGGTAGATATAGAGCGAGCGCGGTACGCGTGGGGCGTGCGTTCAACGGGTCAACAGATCGCCGAGCCAATCCAATATCACCCGCAGTGGCCCTTGATGAATTGTGTGTGGCACATTGAACACGTTGCCATGTATTTGCTGGCGCGTCGTGGCGTACCAATCAACACTCAGATAGGAAGATCCTTGAGCGGTACTTAGCCACCTGAGCCGATGCCTCCGCGCTCAGCCTGTGGCCGCGGGGGGGGGGGGTGGCACCGCGAAGATGCTAAACGAAATTGCAGTAGGTGGCAACCGGGTACTCTCCGTATTCCTCTGCGCTCAGAACTGCGTCAGTCAGATTCATGAGACGAGCTTTGTTGAGAAACGAAATCTGCACAGATCCGTGGTCTTAGTAGTCAACAAAGGAGTAATGACGCTCACAGTGCTCTTTTAAACCTGAGGCGATTTTCGAGCCGATGACTTGATGGCGAAACGTGTTTTTGAATTAAAAAAGCATACAAGATCTTATATAATATTGGCTGAACACAGGTGGTATTAGCTTCAACGGTTCGCATAGTCCTCAGCGCCTACCGACCGGTTGCAGTAAGATGTTACCATTGTGTCTGGACATGCGAATGATATCCTAGTGGGAACAAAGGGTGAGCTTTCCATATCAGTTGAACGGCCGTGATCATCGACACAGACCTGAAGGTATATGCGACGTGGCATTAATACTCCTGCCGCTTACACAAGCTCATAGTTTCTTCACCAAATAGTAATGTTGCAATGAGCCGAATTGCGGCTGATGAGAAGGAATTGTGATGAATTGAATATTCGGGTAAGCATTCCACTCACCGTCAACACCGAACTTGAACGCTTCATCCAGCACGATCTGTTAGTGCGAGACATAGCTATTCACCAGGGATGCTGGCTACAGGTGTCAGAACTGAGAACCCCAACGATAGGTACTTGTTCACAGCATTCCGTGTCGGTAGTCCACTCTCCTTCGGATGTTGCGAGATACAAGGCATCGGCAAGGCGCTCTGGAGATGTGGCAGCATAACTTAACATGAATGACGTACTTCATGCGAGCCAAGTGAGACATTCCAGATGACTGATATCTTGAATGGTGTCGCCGTTGAGCACTGCCAGTTCCAGTTACAGCAGGTTTATTTGACAGAAACAAGCCATAGGATATGACCCCGACCAAGTCTCCATCGTCAGGATGAAAAGCGTCCTGTTGATCCTCGAGAACCCGAGAGCAAGCACGAGCTGGTTGCAATCATGGCCGCGGTGACCGAGACTGGTTGATTCAGGTCCGTGCTACGAGCGCTTGTCCAAGACACCGCGGTCACATGATCGAACGCGTGCAATGTCGAGCAATCACATCGCTGCTGCACGGTCGCCCCCGCTGATCAGTATATGTTGTCCACGGAATCAATAGGTTATTTTAGGGAAAATAAGAACATACTAAAAGTTTACTACTTGACTGTTTCGATGCGAATGCCATGAGACATGCTCCCAGGATCTGTTCGATATTCATATACGTCGCGACTCATTGAGACTCCGTGAATGATGAATCTGGACATCTCATTGCTGGTATAATGTACAACTGGAAAGTTTAGATATTTGTATGCAACAGCATACGAAAGTCCCAAAACCGCATACTTCTCAACGCTGAGCTCATGTGAACGTGTGCGGGATATAGTTCATTTCGAGTCCTACTTTACATCGACCGCCCGTTTGTCCAGTACACATACTATCATTACAGAAATTAGTAGTGTTACGATTATACAGAGAGTATTAAAAACGAAGTGGAAGATGAAGCAAACGAAATATGACGCAGCTAGCATATAACTATTGGGACCGGACGCGTTTGTTTGGCCTTTTCCGGGCGGATTGATCCAAGTCCTCGTCCAAAACCCGTTTACGACTGGCTTCGGAGGCCTCTAGAGGTCTCAGTGCTTCTTTTGCATCTCGTAAGCTGCTACGAGCGGACTCGATGTCATCTTCACCTTCGACACCGTCACCAGAGACGCAATAATGCTTCGTCTTGAGGTGTCGCACGAGCGAACCGACCCTAGAGAGTAAGAGGTCGCACTTGACTAAGGGACATCTCCACTTAATGCAGAGGCGATCACCATTGGCGTGTCTTTTGAGATTAGAATAGTCACCCTTTCTCTGACACTCGCCCCACTTGCAGCTATTACCGAGCACATGAGCTGTGCGGATGTGCATCCACACGTTCAGCGGGAGCAAGAACGGGTGCAGGGTGGCAATCCAGGAACTACATGGCTCCACTGGCAAGTGATAGAGTCTGTTGTAGCGACGCGTAAGTGGTCGGATATTTTGAGTTTCGAGTCATCTGAGCCGGAGGCTGTAGGTGAGGACATGATCGATGGATGATCCCGCGAGACAGGTCCTCCGACCAATGCTGAGGAAGGGGATATTCTTAGTGGTTTACGATTCACGGTCCCTGTCTTCAACAAGCTCTGGGACACGTTGCTTCCTGTGGAAAGTGTGCGCGCCTTGGTCGCCGGCACAGAAGACCACTGTTCATGTTCCCGCTTCGGAGCGGAATGAATAGCTGGCTGGATGATGAATGGTACATCTGAAGGTGTCATATGAGCAGATTTTTGTGAGCCAGACCGAGATAGAAGAATGCTGTTGGAAAGAAGAGCCGCACCTGCTGAGAAGGTAGCGCCAGGCAGCAGGGACTCACCACCGGATGTTACGTCCTTGAAATCATTCCCGCTGATAACAGCAGTAGATACATAGCCACCTGCATTCAATGACGCAGCCATGAGTGACTTTCTACGTATCTCTACAAGATGAATAATGTCTAAAAGTAGCTCGTATAGATTGGATGCATGCGACATACACGGAAGTTGATCCATAGGCAAAGCTGGTGGATGCATTCGAGTTCTCGTACCTGCAAACTATCTTCTGACTAGTGGCAGGTGCTTTCGCGGATTGAGAACGGACAGCTCATTCAAAGAAGTGTGATCTTTTGCAATATCGCATCTTGTTTGTGATTCGTCGAGCATCTGTGTATCATTGACCGGTATGATCAACCGGAAAGGCCCTCTATCCGGCTTTTACTAGCAGAAAGTGTGTTGTCTAGATATAGGGAGACTAAGGACCTCAAGAAGACAGCCTGAGCCCAGTCACAGGTGTGATCGGCCGCGTCGCATTTTGTGACGCCACGCGTTCCTGCATAGTATTTGGTCTCTCTTCCTTCCTCGACCACCGTCGGTATTTCCTGCTGCCTCTTGACATTGACGGTCCGACGCCCAGCGAGCATAGAGAACAAACGGTGCTTTCCGCCGGAGTGGGACATCGCAGCTCGGCTCGCATAGGGTGTAACGCGGCGAGGCTTATTGTCTGACCGTGGGAATGCTATGCAACACAATAGTGAGGCGCCCATGCGCGGCCGCAAGCCAGAGTCTCTGTGCTATTGTCTCGCCGACCATGACAATTGACAAAAGCAATGGCCCAACTATTCGCCTCCTCGCGATCCCTTCCTCCTTCTCCCCTTCGTACCACCGCCATTTCACCCCTTGCGTCGTCCCGCGGGCCTCGCAGTCAACTCTCCTGCGATGTCCGACACGACTGTTACGACCCCTCATGCCTCTACCTCCGACCTCGAACAGAAATTCGAGTCTACCACAACGGTCCAGGTTCAGTCCAGGGAATCCGCGCACCCTCATCCGGTCTCCTCTCCTCCTCAACCCTCCGTCAGACTACTCTTCTCACTGGTTTCGCGGCGTGACTTCTACTGTCTCCTTCTCCCGGCGATCCTCACTTCTATGCTGGCTGGCGGCGTGGCACCTTTCATGACTTATGTCATTGGGGAGTCATTTGATGCATTCGCCAACTTTCCCACCACTCCAAATCCTTCGCAAGCTGCGAAGAAACAGCTGCTCCATGGCGTAGGCATCGCAGCGCTGGAACTAGTCGGCTTGGCCTTTGGCGCACTCGCACTCAGCACCATCACATCCAGTTTGTGGATATGGACTGGCGAGCGCAACCTGATGGCTGTGCGTAAGGAAGTATACGCTGCAGTAACCCAGAAGGAGATGGTGTGGTTCGACACAAAGATGGGTTCCGAGGACTCCGTCACAACGACAGACGGAGACGGCCCTGTCGGCGCTGGAGGACTCATGGCGAGGTTCGCCAGGTGCGTAGCTGTCGGAATAGCTGCTTTTCGTATGCTAACACTTTCTTAGAGAGACCGATGAAGTCCGGATGGCATCCTCACTGGCGTCCGGATTCATCGTTCAATACATGACCTCATGCATTACCTGCGTCGTCCTCGCCTTTGTGGAATCATGGTCGCTCACGCTCATCATCCTTTCCTCGGTACCCATCCTCATGTTCATTCAGGTGGTTTCGCAGATTTTCGCCGGAGCCTACCTCAATGTCGAGCGCTCTGAGACTGCAAAGGCAGCGACGCTCGTGGATCGCGCCATTGCCGCGATCGCGACCGTGAAAGCGTTCAACGCGGAGCCCCACGAGCACGCCAAGGTCGGTGGTGTGCTTGACGCGATGCAGGCAGCGGCAAATGGATGCATCACCGTGTGGGGCATTACCGCGACGTGCGCGCAGTTCGTCACAATGGCGATGTTCGTGCAGGGCTTCTGGTTCGGCTCAAAGCTCGTACGTGATGGGAGCATAACGCCGGGCACAGTCATGTCTGTTTTCTGGGCGTGCCTCATTGCAGCGAACAACCTGCAGATGTGTATTCCGCAGATCGTCGTGCTCAGCAAGGGCAAGTTCTCCATGGCTGCCCTGCTCGCACTTGCCGAGTCCGAGCCGGCTGCACCACTCGGCCGT
This sequence comes from Laetiporus sulphureus 93-53, assembly GCF_001632365.1. Lineage (NCBI taxonomy): Eukaryota > Fungi > Basidiomycota > Agaricomycetes > Polyporales > Laetiporaceae > Laetiporus > Laetiporus sulphureus. The sequence continues at coordinate 36,159 of NW_024468584.1, forward strand.
CCGGGATCGATGGCGCTCAAGCGCAGCAGCCGCCGACAAACGCACCTCCGCAAGATCGTCCCAGGGAAGTGTCGCGGCGAGTTTGAGCTCGACAATATCACTTTCGCGTACCCATCGCGCCCGAGTATGCCGGCGCTCAAGGACGTGTCCATTTTCCTCCCTTCAGATGAAACGTCGTTCATCGTCGGCAGCTCCGGCTCGGGAAAGTCGACCATTGCTCAGCTCCTCCTGCAGATGTACCTGCCGCAGGGCGGGTCGATCCGTCTCGATGACCAGGAGACGGCGTATCTGGACGAGGAGTGGATGCGCTCACACGTCGCGGCCGTTTCGCAGGGTTGCATCTTGTTCGACATGACAGTACACGAAAACGTCGCGATCGGGCTGGCGTTCCCTGGAAGCTCGCGTCGGCCGGAGGACGTTTCGCGCGCAGAGGTCGAGGCTGTGTGCCGTGCGGCGCTCATGCATGAGTTTGTTCGGGACCTGCCCAACGGCTACGATACGCAATTGGGCACTGGTGGTGCGAACCTTTCTGGTGGCCAGAAGCAGCGCCTGGCCATCGCGCGGGCGCTTTTGCGTAACCCTACTGTTCTTATTCTAGGTATGTATTCGTCTGATGCTCCGACCGCGAGTGAGGACTGACGAGCCCACGCAGACGAGGCGACGTCCGCGCTAGACGCGACGTCGCGCATTCTTGTGTTCGAAGCGGTCAAGCGCTGGCGCCAGAACATGACGACGATCGTCATCACACACGATCTCTCGCAGATCGCGTCGGACGACTTTGTGTATATGCTCAAGGATGGGCAACTCGTCGAGCAGGGCTACCGGTCCGAGCTCGAGGCGTGCACGTATGGCGAGTTTCGGCAGATGGTCGACATGCAGGACGCATCGGGTGGCTTCCCCGAGAAGCCTGCGGAAGAGCTTGTGCCGGTGCCCGTGGAGGCGATCCTCGAGCAGCAGCTCGCTGAGATGCAGGAGGAGATCGATACGGTGCGTATAGGGACAAAGGCGCTCAGGCACCAGACGATCACGCAGTCGACCTTCCGCCCGCTGACGATGGGCAACTGGATGTTCGACGCTGTTGCGGATCTGACGAATTCGACAACCACGATTCCGCCCGCCGTTCTCAATGCGCGGATCGAGCAGCCCGTCAGTCGGATCTCGCCCGCAGATGAGGAAGAGGACGAGAAGCCCATCAAGGAACGCCGTCGGAAGACGCTGCATATTGACATCCCTTCGCCTCCCGCGATGGTCGCCACCAACCACCGGTACAGTCTGCAATTTACGCCGACATCTCCTACAGCCTACTCTCTGAGGTCGACTACGACGCTCTGCTCCCCTCAAGCCCTGGATGATGACGACTTTGATGCGGAGAAGGCCATGCTACGGAAGAACGCGAGCCAGGTCACGATCAAGCGTCATGGAGCGCACTCGAGCGAGTCACTCCCTGCTAAGCGTCCCCGGACGAAGTGGGACGAAAAGACCCTGGAAGCGCTGCAGGCGATCAAGGTCGAATCATCCGAGAACGTCGGGTCAAAGCCGGAGGTGCCTACTGAGCCACCCATGCAGTCCTTCTGGAGCTTGGTCCGCGACGTCTACCCGACACTTCCCACGAAACCCTTCATCATCATCGGCATCACGGTATGCGCTGCTAGCGGTGCCATGACGCCACTTTTTGCATTCCTCCTCTCGCGTATCTTCGTCGAAGTGTCGGCGGGCGCCAAGGACGTCAGCCTCATCAACACGTACGGCGGGATCGTCCTCGCGGTCGCGGCCGCCGACGGCGTATTCGTCGGGCTCAAATACGCGATAATGGAGGTCATCGGCATGGACTGGGTCACGCGCGTGCGTAAGACGTGCATGACGCTCGTGCTCGCGCAGGACAAGAAGTGGTTCGACAAGAGCGAGAACAGCTCGGCGCGCGTCGTGCAGATCCTCATCAAGGATGGCGACGACGCGCGTGCGCTCATCGCGACGGTGCTCTGCCAGGCGACGGTTGTGACGTCTATGCTGGGCGTCGGCCTCATTTGGGCGCTCATCAGGGGTTGGCAGCTCACCCTCGTTGGAATTGCGATAGCCCCGGTGTTTGCACTGTCGATGGCTGTACAGTCGAATTTAGTCGCGAAGTGCGAGACGAGAAACAAGCGTGCGCGCGAGGAAGTGGCGAAAGGATACTATGATGTATGTGCTTCACTGTCATGGATCTTGAGACATATCTGATTTGGGTATAGGCCATATCGAATGTTCGTGGAATTCGTGCCATGGGCTTTGAGAGTGCGTTTCAGCGGAAGTTCGAGGAGACAACAGATCAAGCGCTCTCCGTTGGAGTGCGTGGCGCATTCATCGAGGGCTGCACGTACGGTGTCGCTAGTGCTCTCATTTATCTCGCGGAAGCCCTCCTCTTCTACGTCGGCGCCGTTCTTATCGCTCGCGGAACGTATACTTATCTGCAGATGGTCCAAGTACTCCAACTGGTGGTCTTCTCTGTCTCGATTGGCTCTCAGCTAATGGGCTTCAGTAAGTCAATGCAGCATTGTTTTATCCGATTGTGTCTCTGACCTAGTAACAACCTGTAGCTCAGCGCATTGCAAAGTCCGTGCAAGCAACTCGTGATTTCAACAGGTTGTTGAAACTCTCGAGATACACGGAGGAGTCTCGTGGTGTACTGCAACCCGAAATCGACGGAAGCGTCTCCTTCAGCAACGTCTCTTTCTCCTACCCAGAGCGATCGGACGTGCCCGTTCTCAAGGACATCTCGCTCGATATCGCTGACGGCGAGTGCGTCGCCATCGTCGGCGCATCCGGTTCTGGCAAATCCACGATCGCATCGCTGCTTCAACGTCTCTACGAGCCAGACTTGGGCTCCATTAGCATCGGGCTGAACGCGCTGCGTTCGACAGACGTTCATCATCTTCGGGAGCACGTCGCGGTCGTCAGCCAACACGCCAACCTCTTCGACACTACCATCACCGAGAACATCGCGTACGGGAGCAAATCGATATCGGACGCGGACGTGCGGCGGGCAGCGCAAGCAGCGAACGTACACGAGTTCGTCGAGTCGCTCCCGAAAGGGTACGACACGCACGTGGGCGAGAACGCGTCGCTCATCTCGGGCGGCCAGGCGCAACGTCTGCAAATCGCGCGGGCGCTGGCACGTCCGGCGCGTATTTTGATTTTGGACGAGTGTACGTCTGCGCTGGACGCGGCGAACGAGGCGGCGGTGATGGAGACACTTGTGCGGGCGCGCGTTGGGCGGACGACGCTCGTGGTGACACACAAGCTGCAGATGATGCGCATGTGCGATAGGATACTCGTCGTGCATGATGGTGTCATTGCGGAGGAAGGCACGTACGAGGAGCTCATGCAAAAACATGGCGTGTTTGCGCAATTGGCGAGCGGCGGTGAATGGACGCGTTGATGATTTACGGATATGTTTTTTGTATTCTGCTCTCATATTAATCCTCGGATCTGTAGCATGATATACTCTGGATGTTTTTTTAGTATCTTTACAGCGGGTTTTCGTCCCCATGGGTTATTGGTATTTTTGTGCGAACTCTACTGTAGCTTTTTTCTTCGATCTTCGATCATTAGTTGAACATTTTACGGCCTCAGACACTCGTTGTAACATTAGCAAGGCTTGTATTGTACCCTCACTCGAGGAATGACAAAAGCTTAGAAGATTTTGAGGTTCATGTTGATGTGTGAGATAGATCTGACGATCCAGTGCCCACCCTCAGACATTGTTGTTGTCAACATCGCTGTAGCGCATTCGTTCGAACAAATGTCATGCATTGCTGAGCCCACAGGATGGATTTTATCAATATACGAGAATCCCAGCAAGCTGCATGATTGGGCGCTGTGGAATTAAAAAATCTACAAAATACAACAGTGCGTCGCAGACACCACATAAGAACACATCACGGTCTTGAACGTGTTCATCGTTATTAAGGGGACACGCTCGCGGACGCACCAACCGCTCACGCATCAAGCCTTCTGCCTCTCCTTCTCCGCCCGCACGATCGCTTGCTTCTCCGCACGCAGCCGCACGCTATCCCGGATCCCAAACCCGCGCTCAAAGATAATCTGCACCTCCTCGAGGCTAAGCCCCGCCGTCTCGGGGTAGCATGACAGACAGAAGATCCAGCCGAGGAAGCAGAGGCCCGCGTAGAAGCCGAAGGCGCCGGCGGGGGTGATGGCGGCCATGAG
>NW_024468584.1:40527-130263 GCF_001632365.1 Laetiporus sulphureus 93-53
TCGAGGGCGAAGAGCTCGCCTTGTTGCCAGGGGACGTTGCCCAGGCCTGTTGCGTACGATGCCACGTAGAAGATCATGGACGCCAGGATGAGCGACGACCACGTGTGCGAGTACTTCGTCCCCGAGACGAGCAACCCGTCCGTCTTTTTCGTCATATCTGCCATGAAACCACGTCAGCGCACGCAGAGGACATAAAAGCCAGGTGGATCAGAACCGACGTACAGTAGAAAGAGATGCTGGCGACCACGAGCCCGATGACCATGCCGGGCGAGGAGAAAATCATGATTTTTCGCCGGCCAATGATGTCGATGTACTTGAGCGCGAAGAGCGTGAAGACGAAGTTCGTGCCTGAGATGATGAGGCCGACGGCGATGGGGTCGTTGAAGCCGATCTCCTCAAAGAGCGTGGCTGGCGCAGGCAGTCAATATCATCTTCTCGTCTCTCCCGGCTGCGAATACATACCGCTATAGTACATAAGCTAGATGTGCGCGGTATGTCAGGACAGGCGGTCGTAAACTGATACCGGAATTACTTACGGTGTTGAAGCCGCACAGTTGTTGGAAGGCCTGCAGACCACAGCCAATGACTGAGAGGCATCAGAACACCGAAGGACTGAGGTGCGCGCGACTTACTGAGCGCACGGCGGTTGACACCGACGAAGAGAATGGACTTGAATCGCTGCCAGAGGGTCGTCGAGTTTGTGATCTCGACGCTCTGTTTGACTGCGGTCTCTAGCACTTTGACCTGCGAGGTGCAAGTCAACATCCGTACTCCATCGGCGACCAAAAGAGAAAAAAAAAATACCTTGAGATCCACCTGCTCCGGAGTCGCGAGTGCATAGATTTTCGACATCACGCGGCGTGCGGCTTCCACGTTACCCCTGCGAAGGAGTATCCGTGCTGATCTCGCGCTGCTAAGTATTTCACCATCGCGAAGATGCAGCGTGGACATCACGTACGCGACTCGGGAAGAAAGAGCAGGGAGATGAACTGCAGTCCGGCGGGTATCGAACCGATACCAACCATGTATCTCCAGCCACCGTGTCTGCTCTGGAATGCTGCGTCGATTCCGTACGCCACGACTTGGCCGCCAGTGATGGCTGCGACGTTCAGCGCGACCATGCGGCCTCGGAGGCGAGTCGGCGATAGTTCTTGGATATATAGCGGCGCGATGCAGGACGCGACGCCGACGGCGAAGCCGATCACGAACCGGCCACCAATCTAGCACACACGCACATCATTAATAAGAATAGAGGTACAACTACGAGAGCGGTGGAAGTTACCATGGGCCACACGGCGTGGGAGACGGCCTGGCCGATCGCGCCGGCGATGAAGATGATGTCGGCGGAGGCGAGGACGGGTCTCCGGCCGAGGTAGTCGGAGAGCATGCCCGCGATGAGGCCGCCGATGAGGGCGCCGAGCGTCGTCGCGGAGGTGATGAGTTCCTGAGGGTGGGCGGGTGAGCGGGTGAGCGACGATCTACGGCGGATCTGGTGGCACTGACCTTTTGAAATGAAGAGAGCTCGGCGGGCCCGAGATCTGAGCCGATCGTGACGAGTGCGCCAGATATAACCCCGGTGTCATAGCCTGCACGCGATGATGACGCTCTGTTATGGAAGACGAAACAAGTACTGGTACCGACCGAAGAGCAGACCCGAGATGCTACTGCAGCAGACAAGCATCCACACAAACCATGTCGTCCGCTCTTCACCTTCTGCGACAACTGCAAGCTCAGAGATCTCACCAGCAGCTCGGACCACCGTCTGGGAGACATCTTCCGTTTTCTCATCGTAGCTGTGTCGCGCCACCGCTCAGAACACGCGCAGAAAAACATGACGTTCACCTACCCACGGATGGCCCCCTTCTCCTTTAGGCTGCTCGAGTCGTCGGACGTGCGGGTCGTCATCATCGGCTGCGAAGGGGACAGCATGAGAAAAACAGCGGCCCTAGCGATACAGTACGTGACGCCGTTCCTGGCAAAAGGCGAGACGGCATGACAGGCTGAATACGGGGTGCACTTTATAGACGATCAGCCCACACCCGCATCAATTGTTTAGCGCTGCGCCAGCGAAATTCACGGCAAAAGGTTTTCGGTGAAATTCGAATGAAACTCTACCCCGCATCGCGAAGCTCATGTGCCCAGAACACGCTGTCCCCGGACTCATCCTCGCCCACATTCGCGGCTGCTGAATCCCCTCAACGCACCAATGTTTTCTGCCTCGATTGCCGGGCCGCCAGCCGGATTCTATCACCTGACGCAGCACCCTTGGCGCGCGTTCACTCTCAGCCACAGACGCGTCGGGCCAATGCGCTTGCACACCACCTCAGCAGCAAGCGTCTCTCGAGATCTTGACAGTGAATAATCGTTGAAATGTCTGTCGTTCATAAAAATACTGTCGTGCCTGACTTGCGCCGTGGCGTGTACCGCTCTAACTTCCTTGGAACAAGACCTGCCAGATGCAACATCCGGGATGCGGCCCTGTCATCCGGGTCCGTTGATTGGAGACTTGAACGATCTGGATCGCTGTCTGCCGACTCGTGAGCGCAGCTTGGTGATCTACCCCAGACCTCGCTCCATCATATAGTGTGGGGTAGTGTGGGGACAACGCGGATGCGCTGCCGGTGTTCCGGTCGAGGCGATTGGACATAGCATGTGATGGTTGTGTGAAGACGGTGGTAAGGACTTTCTTTGAACCAGAGTTGCAGCCTTCCTGCGAGGGACCATTCAGTAAGCCTGTTGCTGGGGAGCGATCTACATACGTACTGAGATAGCTTGATTGTGATCGATGATCTCACGTAGCCTGAAAGCATACATCCAACTATAGCGTTCTAGGAGCAAGCCCGTGTTCTGACATACTCGTATACGAGCACATCCGTCAGATCAGGTCCATTCCCGGGAGCAGGCCCGACATCCGACGTCTCCTATGCACTCCGTCGGATTTGTCCAGCCCCACAGCAAAATGATAGGTCGATCCTGCCACCAATCGCGGCGTTGCGAACCTAGTCCCGGGCGAGCCTCCTTCGGAGCGGAATGCCTTGTAGATGCGGCTTTTATTGTGGGTCACCGTGTCTCAAATTGCAATTGGTTCGTATATTAGGTGGGGGGAACTCGGTCCGATGTTCCTATGATTCCTACGAGGTACGCGGTGCTCGTCACGAGCTAGTCTCCTTGATTTGAGGTTCAACGGTGCCGGTGAGATTTCATGAGAGACCAACAGAGCTCGCAACAACTCCTTCCGCCGTCAAACACCGCAGCTCCTTGTTTTTCGACGTTCAGACTGCAGAACAGATCTGTGCGATCGCTCCAGATCGCCATCACATTTCCAAGAAAGAATATACCGACCATCACGAAAATAGCGGGAGGATGAATGATAAAACAAGGAAACGCCCGCAAGAGACACAACCCTAGTGTCAGGCAGTAACGCGGAGAAAACCTGCCGGAGTTGCACGCGGGTAAACCCGCATACGACGCGTCCGCACAATAAAGATTTTCGACCACAGTTACCGCTTGATCAGTCTCCGAGCTCACGCATTGGTCAAGCACGTTTCCAGCAGTCGCTAGTCAAGCCGTGTACCGTGCAGATCCCTGTGCGGCATCCGCGCCGGAATCCGAAGGCCAATATGCACAAGTACAAGTCCAGCAAGGCCCGCTGTGACGTTGACGAGTGCTGCGTTCTGCATTTTGCATGGACGCTCCAGGGAACAAGTCGTTGGGTAGTCGAGGTCTCGTGGAGCGAAGTGCTCGCTGAGTTGGCACGTCGTTTGTGGCTAAGGGAATTGGCCCCAGGGCAAGTAATCGGTGGAGAACGCCTGGAGGAGATCTTTCCGGCTTGGATCACAACAAAGATCAGAAAGCCACTCATGGAGAAGCGAGGTGGTATGTTAAAACAGGTCCTCTCCGATAGCTCGGCGTGGCCAGGAGTACGAGGGTCTCTGTGCCGTCGAGTGCATATCGCGGCTACTCACTCGCGGTAGACAAGACCAAGACGCACCCGCGTAGTCAGGATGCGACGCCAGGGCATCAGCCTCACGACGTCGTCGCCTGATATATGAGATCTGGGAGAAAGGTGCGAAGACGCCGCCGATCCGATGGTCCTCATCCGCCTTTGTCAGGAACGGTCAAAAACGCTTTGGCCGCCCGAACTGCATTGATGACTGGCGCACGAGGCGCTCGTATTCCGCGCCGCCAGGCGCAGTTGTGAGATCACACTCCGGGTCGTGGAGTGGAGGAGAAACGGTCCGCGTTCTGGGTTGGGATAATTGGCCAGGTTGGGCGCGGTGTGCGATCCCGCAGAGGGCGGAGAGAGCCCAGTGAGGGGGAGAACTTGAGAGTTTGACTTAACTAGTCCGGCGGCTTAGGACGATGCGTTCTCGGAAGAGAAGAAGGCATATAGAACTCCGGATGATCCTCGTTTCGGAGTACTACTATTCTCCAGGATTTGACTTATTGGTGCTCTACATTCAACTTCAGTCGTTCAAAAGCCCCTCGGTGGAGTGCGTTTACGAAATGCGAAAGGGTTTGATATTGAAGTGCGAACGTTATTTTAGGACGATGCATTTACCTCGCTTGGTTGACGTGTTGTAGCGTCGAAAATCATCCTTGTGCCGCATTCTGAGTCTTGACTGAATCTAGAACGAGTTGGAAAGACCTCAGACGATGTCATGACTCACATCTATTCCAGCCGGTCATGATGCGTTAGAGTTCAGAAATATATTTCTAAAGAGACGATGAATTGCTAAGCAACATTGAAGCACAAAGTCGTACAGCTTGACTCTGCATATTTCATTAAAAAATGTTCGAGGGCGCTACGAGCCAAGTCTCACCGAAATCAACAAAGTTGAGACTCCCATGTGGAACTCCTTCGTAGTGTTATGCTTCTAGGACTCAGGCTCTTGCCGCGAATCAACGTCGACCTTTAGAACAATGCTGGAGCTTCGACAAAACAACTAGCGAAACTTCTGCGACATGGGAATGCAGGAATTTCTGAATCATCCAAAACGAGACAGCCGATATCGAGAGGAACAACTTGAAGCCGGCAAAGTCGGGGATATCTTCCTTCCGGTGCATCGTCATGCGGACCTTGTCTCCTGGACAGGTTGGCCACGAACGAATTGACAGCTTGCGCGGTCTTTGTGCTCGCGGTGGAGTCAGTATCAGTGCGCGAAACTTTAGCGCAGTGACGTTCTCGTCGGATGCATGCGAAAAAGCGATTGAGCTGGCGGCGAGCAAGGTACTTTCTGAGTGGCAGTGAGAGCGCCAATGGCGGAGCGGGGCGAAGACTTCGAAATTTACCATGTTCATGACTAGTTGACTAGTCGAGTGTCCACAAACAGCGCTATCGACGCGCACAATCGGAGCAAGCTATGACTATTGAATCGTAGAGTAGATGTCTCGTCAAACGCCGAGACATGCAGTGGCGCGGGTTGATGCCATCAAACTGATACCGATCGTGCCACACTGGCAGTTTAAATGATTGACTTTTACTCTCGCAGGGTGAACTTTGACGGCACGAGAGAGCCGTGGAATCTCAACGTTCTACGTCGACTGCCCTCGCTTTTGGACACCACGCTTGTGGCTGAGCTCTTCAACCCAGACAATATGCTAGGCACAGGGTCCACGCGCGCCTGCAATGTGAATAGACGGTCGATCTGTCGACTCAAGTACGTCGTGATTTCACTCCAATTATCATCCACTGCGATTTGTATCTATCAGAACAACATTCACTGATCTGCCTTCACGATGTGCAGCACTATTATCTGGCTCGCGAAGCCTTGTCTGGCTGATAGCTCGAGGAAACGATCACCATGTGGACTGCCGCCTGGAAGGTTAGCATGGCAGATGGCTGTCTTCGCCTTCACGCGTCCCTCAAATCAGATGGAATGAAGGCTGGTGCATCAGCAGACCAAGTATAGCCGGTATACGGACCGACAAGAGAGCGCAGATCCTATGCGGACCCTGGTGTCACCCACCTGCTTCCTACGGCCTTGCGTGCATCCATTCAATGAAGCTGCGATGCTGTTATCGTGAGCCAACTACTAGTATAGCCTCAAGCTTCAACATCAGTATCAACAAGACCCGATTCTCGCTCGCAGGCGCTGCCCTTGTAGGCAGACGAAGGGCGCGATGTACAGTATCCCCACCTCCACGCGTAATCTGAGCGATCGTGAGTGTCGTCGTTCCTGGTCTTCTCCGTTGCGGCCGATTCATCATCGCACATGCTGCTATTTAGCTTCTCAGCGACACCATCTGGAAGTTTTCCTGGCTGGAAGCTCGAGGAATCAGCCGCTTTGTCGACTCGACTACGCTGCATGAATTGTCAGCGCCTGTCTTGTCCAGCAGACGCTCCTCGCGCCACGGATGGGGGTCGAATGCGGTGCGTCAGCGAACGCTTCTATTCAGACAAAGTTGGGATGTGGCTATCCGGGAATTGACTGGCGCAGCTCGTAGATATTCGTGCATCATTACGTCCTTGCATTTTTGTCTTCATCTTGCCATTCTGTGTGCGTGCGCCCTGCGCATACTGCGGTATCGCTAGAGGGCCTCATTCTAGTGGCATAGCCTCAGCGGCGACGACGTCAGGACGGGTGGGCAACCTCATGCACTCGTGGTATCTGCGCCGATGTGCCGATGTGGTTCACTTGACGACTCTTAACGGTATGTGTGCTCTGATACTGTCAATCTAATATCATATCTTGATGGGAAGTGTACATGATGAAACGCGGCGCCCCGAAGTTCCTCCAGCTATCCGATTTGCTTTCACTCCGTCTCGTGGCAGTGATCATAGCTGCGATGTTCATTGAGGTGCAGTGCGTCTACGATGCTGTGCAGAATAGAAGTTTTTCCGTGCTCAGAATGGTCGCGGATGCGCAGCAGTGCAGCAATGCCCGCAGAGTACGAAGTGACTTCTAGCCGGGTGCTGAATATGCGAGGTTCGATGAGCTTCTATACAACTGCAAGGTACGTAAAATCCTCAGTCTGTGCGATGTAATGTGCGTGAGCCGTAGCGACTCACTCACGGACACACATAAGTACTTTAGATAATGAACAGTAGGTGCTATACATGTCATGCCTCGCCTCACCTGTGCCCGTGTCTGAAGCCGCTGAGGTACACATGGTTCGACTGCCAAATAGACTGCTGACATGTGATGAACGGGCGGTGCACGTACAGCAATCACCCTAAGTGACCGGCTGGTCTGAACATAGCTGTGCAATCCCTGCCTTGCACACTGCACGCAGTTAGGTAGGCGGTGTGTGGGTTCCCAGAAGACACTACGTACAGAGGCACGTTGCAATGCGATGAGACTCCTACATATATCCCAAGAGCCGGCCTGGAAAGTCAATCCTGCGACCATCTACCGACCACTCGACAACAACTATGGCATCCTCAGAACAGTACCTGAAACACGTCACGAAAGCTTCAGGGGACAAGGTACTCAAGGTACAAAGGCTTGAGCCAACGGTAAGTGGGAAAGCGCCGCGTATGCGTTCTTGACGATTTATGCGCTGCGCTGCGTTAGATCAAGGGTGAGGCTGTCAAGACTGGCTCATCGGCGACGAGTACTCTGCCGCAGCTTCCGGTCTGGGTGTGGGAGAACGTGATTGACCATCTGTGGGACGACCAGTGGACTTTGCGGAAGTGCAGGCTCGTCTGCCGAGCGTGGTACCCTCCCTGTCGCTTCCACTTGCGCACGGACATCACGATCTATAGTGTCAAGGGTGTGAAGGCATATGTGAAGGAGCTGAAGCAGGCGCCCGAGCTGTCGAAGTGGCCGCACGATATGACCATATTGGGTCATCTGAGGACAGATCTATCAGCATTGTCGCTGGCGGCGATCCTGCTCGCTCGCAAGCTGCCCCGGCTGGAGACGCTTACAATCTGGCATTCAGAGTGGGAGCCGTGGACGATGCACCGCGACGTCTTCCTGCATCTCTCTGGCTTCTCTGTCACTCGCCTCCATCTCTATGATGTCAGATTCCCGTCGATCACCGTCTTTGGGCGCTTCGTCTGCGCGCTGCCACGCCTCGTCACGCTCACATGCTGGGATCTTGAATTCACACATTACCACTTCCACCGCGATACATTTAGTCCATATCGCGATCGCGTCAATATCACCTCCTTGGAACTCAGCAATTTCGGGATACATGGGAAACTCGTCGACTTCTTTGCTTATCCTGGCATCTCGAGTCGCTTGCAGAAATTGGACCTCAGAGTTACAAATGCGGATATGTCACAATACAAATGGGACCGGCAGCCATTGTTGGATGCTGCCTCTGGCTCACTCTCACAACTGCGATGCGATCTTCGATCCTCAGCACTACAGACGGGTACAGAGGTGTCTACTGCAGGTGTGCGCTCTAGCTTTATGCAAGCATTTCTGCTATTTAAAGTCTCTCTAGCTTTGGTGCCATCATTCAGTGACCATACCTCACTGCAGAGACTACGGATGGACTTGTTTGATTCTTTGCAAGATTTTAATCTGGACATATTGTGTCAAACGTTACTTTCAATCAAGTCAGGCCAGCTTCGAAAAATTTTGATAGTGGTTCATTGCCAGGAACAGGAAACACTCTTATATGGATGGAGCAACACGAAGGAGGAAGTGAAGGGCTTTCTGAAACTCCATCAGTCTGCTCATTCCAAAGAGATTGACAATCATTTTTCGTCTGATTCATTCGGATTGCTGGGCAGAATAGAATTTGTGCTTATATATCGGAGTTGGACCAGTAGTACAACATTGTCTGGGGAGCAGTGGAAGCAGCAACTTGAATCTTTATTCCCAAAACTGACCAAACGAGGCATCTTCCGGTGAGTATCCCACATTTTACGCCTAGACTCATGCATTCACCCCGTGTCGCGATATTGGCACTACAGCGCCACGATTGGGGCAAAGGGATTATTGCCGGATGAAAGCTTTTGATTATCACGGCCATTGTATCTCCAGCAGATCCTTCCCACGTTCGCGGATTTGTCTCCACTCTGGCAACAGTGAAGGGCACACTCAAGTGGACTGCGCAGGCTTCTACCCTCACCTCGCCGGCCCTCCGAAGTGTTGTATGGCCGTGCACGTTCTCGGTTACCCACCACGATTTCTTCCGCAATCCCCTACTCCGCGTACATCAAGGTCTAGCATCCGGTTCTCGCATATCGCCATTGCCATTCCGACGCTCAGACATCTATTTTCTCCATCTCGTCTCCATCTCCGTATGCTCCACCAACGATCGCTCATCCCACGACTGCTACATTCCCCATTCATACACATGCGCTATCCGCTGGAATCCACCCACTAGGACTCGATGGCGGCCAGGTAATCTTGGTCAGGATTCCCCAGAAGATGTCTGCCCGTCTGTTTCGTCGTCCGCACGGCGATGCCTGAGACGCTTATTCTATCGGACTATCCGCATTTTGACGGGTGATTCAATATGGGCACAGCAGACCCACTGGATCCGTCTCCGCTGAGAGGCTCCTGAAGGCGAACTGGCCTGATATTTTATCTCATGCCACACTACATATTCCGTGCTCGTATGTGCACCCACATTCGCAATCTCTACAAACAATGTCAAGACGCTATATCACGCAACGAACCACGGCGATATGACAACATCAGGCGATGCGATTTCAGGAGCGAACTGACTCTAGCCGGCGGAGGCTCAACGGAGTCCGCACGCTCTCCTCCCCTGTGATCCGTAGGTGCTCAGTCAGCCCAGGATGACCTCGAACCTCATCTGCCGCTCGTCATTCAACTCGAACACATGGCCTCAATGAAAACATGCAGTTGGCCTGCCACCAGCGGACATCCCACCGATACACTCCTCCATCGACGATCCGCATCAGACCAGATTCATCTGTACGAGCGCGAACCCGTGCCCGAGACATATGCGTGGACTGTCCGTACGCATGAACGTCAACGCGTGCCGGTGGCCCTTGATCTTCCTCGTACGAAGCAGGATCTAGCGGTCCTTAACTCAACGATCCAACCAGAGCCCCCTTACCTCAGGGCCCAACAGTGCGCGGACCATGTTCACGAACGGGATTGGGATGGCGCCGATCTGGCCTGCGCTGACGGAGATGATGTCGACGCTCGGGCACGGAATTCCGCTCACGCGGGAGATGGAGAGCGGCGTGACGGCGCATTGGATGACCTAGCAAGTACCTTCCGGACGTGAGGGACGGAGACGGCAGGCCACAGCGTGTTCCACGGATTTGCGGTGCAATCGCGAATTCACCGGATGACCGCGTTGAGGTACGTGAGCACAGGCGCTGGCTGTTCCTGCATCGAGGCGGCACCTCATCAAGTGAACGAACTGCTCACGTAGCGTGCGCTGGACGGCACGCTGCTTGCAAAGCTCAGTGGGCTCGATGAGGCCCCACTGCACGTCCTGCAGGTTTGGCGTCAGGATAGCGGGAGGTTTCGACAGGACGTGTTGCTGGAGTACTTGGATCAGGTGCAGTGTTGGAAGTGCTGTGTATGGATCGGAGTTGTGCTGGCTCAGTGGATGTTGTCGCATACCCGGCGCGGTTTAGGACTTTATCTACTGAAAACACGAGGTTTGTATTGTTTCACGGCGAGTGTATAGTACAGGAATTGGAGACGGACCTGCGAGGTTATGTGTTTCTGCAGACATTTGTAGAGAGGATTTGACTAGATTACGCAATATAGTCGGGCCTGTTCATCGCGCTTGCATCAGCCCAAGTCAGAACATGCACGCACTAACTGTACGATACTCTTATTCTCTATGACGCTCTCGACTATATTTGCTCTCCTCGAACATTCCGGTGACCCGTTGGTTGTATATTTGGTCTTCTCATCCAAGAATCGAGGAGCTAGAGGAGCGATGAGAGTGTCTTCACTAGAATTGAGGAGTCGGGCCATAGGGTACCCTGTTTCTAAGTCGATACCGGTCGCGACGTAATCAAAGATGTTCGCAGCCTCGAACGCCACGAGGTACGGTCCATCCTACAGGACGAAATTATTGTAAAGGTTATTGTAGGCATCCGAAGGACGTGATTGCGCACTTTAATTTTGCACTCTCGGACCACGCACAGCGATGCGACGATCCTTCACCTCTCCCCTGAACGCTGCCGACTTGCTCCATATCCCCTCCACACCTAGGTCCGTTGGAGATCTCCTCGATATTCTTGTCGAGCTTTTCCACCAGCCGGAGGTCCGATGAGACCGGGCGCGGATACGACCGCTCCAGTCCATATGAATCTGCAACCCACATTGTCATTCGTAAGTGAATACAAGCAGTCGGCCATGAAGAAACACTTGCCTTGCATGGTGCAAAAATTGTGTCACTCGATTGAGGAGCCTCATGTCAAGCGCATGTGCCGAGCTGCGAATGCCGGATCTCACACAAGCAGCACACGGCGGATGTCTCAGATGCGAACGATTCGATTAGATGCGCTCACGCTTGGTAGTCGTCTCGCGTGCCGAGTCATCAATAGCGAAACCGATCGTATGCTGAGCAAAATCAACAGAGTCGATGTCTTCGTATTGATAGCAGACGTACCATGCTCGATCTGTTATGAAAATGTCTACCATATATTATCAAGCAAGAGGAATGTTGCAGGGCCTGCCATGAAGGCGAACGGAGTAGAATGAGAGGTCGTGAAGTGCAGGGTCGGTGACAGCGAAGGCAGAGCACGATGAGGTCGATCGGATATAGAGTCGCGAAGGAGAACGCTACAGGACAGTCGACAGATGAGCGAGAGAGGTCAGCAGCAGCTGCCATCGATATGATCCGGTACGCACCATACGCATCTCGATCCCAGCGTACCTCTCTCCATGAGAACGCTCACCTGCTGCCCTTCCGTGCTGCGACAGCCGGATACCACATGAACGCCTTTCGGCGGGATGCATGAGGACCTAAAAACGTGACACGCTTCTCCTTCTTTATTTGTGACAGCTCAGCGACCTCGATTTTGCGGCTATGAGCGCAGACGGGCGCGTTTCTGCACCAAGCAAGAGCCTGAGACTACTACTGCTCCTCGGGAGGGATGGCCACGAACGCATTGATGGCTTGCGTGCGGTGGAGTCAGGATCTGCGAAATTCACCATGTTCACGTCTAATCTAGCGTCCGCAAAGCGAAAGCTATGAAGAACGAATGTTCAATCGTAGA
Source organism: Laetiporus sulphureus 93-53 (assembly GCF_001632365.1). Taxonomy (NCBI): domain Eukaryota; kingdom Fungi; phylum Basidiomycota; class Agaricomycetes; order Polyporales; family Laetiporaceae; genus Laetiporus; species Laetiporus sulphureus. The sequence continues at coordinate 52,649 of NW_024468584.1, forward strand.
GTAGAGACGAGGAAGAGGGAAAGCAGGAGCGAACCCGCATGTCTCGTCAAATGCCGAGACATGCAGTGGCCATGCAGTGGCCAGGCGGCCAGGCGTGGATTGATGCTACATACTGGGCGCTAAGTTAATTGTTTAACTCTCGCAGGGCGAACTTTGACGGCACGACGTAGCTGTGCAATCTCAACATTCTCCCTCGTTCTCGCTGTCGGACACCATGCTCGTATTAGAGCTCTTTAGTTCAGGCAGCCATGCCAGGTACAAGATCCACGTGCGCCTGCAATGTGAATAGACGGTCGATCTGTCGACCGTTCAAGTACGTCCTGATTTTTCGTCCGCCTCACTCCAATTTTCGTCCACTACGATTTGCATTTGTCAGAACGCAACATCCATTGATCTGCCTCTGCGACTTGCAGCACGACCATCTGGCGCGAGGAGCCTTCTCTGGCTGACAGCTCGAGGAAACGATCATATGTTGACTGCCTCCTGGACGGTAAGCGGCATCGCAGATGGCTGTCTTCGCCTTCACGGGTCCCTCAAACCAGACGTGGCATGCAATCGACGCGTTAGCAGACCAAATGTGGGCAATATACGGAGCGCAGATCCTATGCGGACATCTGCACCGCTTCTCGCGGCCTTGCGTGCGTCCATTCCATCAAGATGCGATGCTGTTATCGCGAGCCAACTAGTATGGCCTCAAGCCTCAACATCAACACCAATGTGGCCCTTATCTTGCTTTCAGGCGCTGCGCTTGTAGGCAGACGAAGGGCGCGGTGTACAGTATCCCCACATGCACGCGTAATCTGAGCGATCGTGAGTGTCGTCGTTCCTCGTCTTCTCCATTGCGGCCGATCCATCGTCACACATGTTGCTGTCCAGCTTCTCACCAACGCCATCTCGAAGGTTTCCTGGCTGGAAGCTCGAGGAATTGGCCGCTTTGTCGACTCGACTATCGCTGCGTGGATGTTCAGTGCCTGTCTTGTCCGGCAGACGCTCCTCGCGCCACGGACGTGGCTTGAATGCGGTCCGTCAGTGAACGTTTCCATTCACACCTTGGGCTGTGACTAGGAATGATGGAACGCACATCCTATGTTTTCAGGGACACAACGTCCTTGCATTTTCCTTCTGCATCTTTCGAAGCTGTGCGCGCGTATGCGCGTGCTGCAGTACTGCTAGAGAGCCTCGTTCTCGTGGCATAGCCTCAGTGGCGATGACGGGTAGGCAACCTCATGGCTGCACTCGTGGTGTCTGCGCCCAGTGCGGCGATGTGATGAAGGTATGTGTGGTTTGATACCATCGATTTGATAACATATCCTGATAAGAAGTGTACATGACGAGGCGCGGCCTCCCGAAGTTTCTCCAGCCATTCCCTTTGCCCTCGCTCCGTTACGTGGCAGTGCTCATGGCTGTGATGCTCCTCGAGGCGCAGCGTGTCTAAGATGCTGTGCAAAACAGCGGTCATTCGGTTCCCGGAGTCATTGCAAAATCCGAAGTGGTGCAGCAATATGCTTAAAGCCTTCTTGTCAGGCGCTATATAAGGGAGATTTAATGAACTTCATGGACGTGTATTCATCCAGCAAGGTGCGTCCTGAGTCTATGTGCTTTAAGGACGCACTGAAAGATGCACATACGGACTTGGAGGAAACGAGACAATTGCGCTATGCATGTAGTGCCTCGTCTTTTACCCGTGTCTGCAGCTGCTCAGATACACATGGTTCTGTTTCTTCGGCCGTTAATTATACCGCTTTGCTGTGCATGCGTTATCGATGAATGGACGGCTTGGCTACAGCACCTGCAGATACTGTAGCACCCCGATTGAATGATTGTTGTCTGTGTGATCCGAACGTGGCTGTGCAGCACGGTCATGTGGGCGGTGTCTGTATTCCTGGAAGATATGGTATATATAGCCACGTTGCAATGCGATGAGCAGCCAGCTCGGAAACTCACACCTGTGAGCATCCTCCGCAACTGTCTACTCTAACGATATGGATTCCATCGAATGGAAGCTGAAACGTCTCGCAGACGGGACGAAAAGATGGAGACTCTTCAATTCACAACAGCTTGCAGGAACCGTAAGCGGGCAAACCCCATGTATACGTTCCTAACCATTTACGTCCTGCACTGCGTTAGACCAAGGAAAGGGATACGGCAGGCCGTACGGCGTCATCCGAGGCAGAATCTGAGCTGGAATCCGAGGTGGAATCCGACTGGGAATCGGAGGCGCAACTAGTGGTAGAGCCCGAGGTGCAACCAGTCTCGACGAGAACTGTGCCGCAGCTTCCGATGGAGGTGTGCGAGAACGTGATTGACCATCTGTGGGACGACCAGCGTGCTTTGAGGCAGTGCACTCGTGTCTGCCGAGCGTGGTACCCTCCGAGTCGCGTCCACTTGCACAGGCAGATCACGATCAGCAGTGTCGAGGATGTGCAGGCGTATGCAAAGAAGCTGAAGCAGACGCCCGAGCTCTCGAAGCGGCCGCACAATATGGCCATGATGGGCGGCGGCGATTGGAGGTCAGATTTGTCAGTATTGTCGACCGCGGCGATCCTGCTCGCTCCCAAGCTGCCCCGGATGGAGACGCTCGAAATCAGTATGTCAGAGTGGAAGCCGTGGACGATGCACAGAGACATTTTCCTGCATCTCTCCTGCTTCTCCGTTACTCGCCTCAATCTCTACCGTGTTACATTCTCCTCGATCAATGTCTTTGGGCGCTTCGTTTGCGCGCTGCGCGCTCTGGTCGAACTCGAATTGCGCGATGTGGAATTTATACGTGACGAGTTCCACCGCGATACGTTTGGTCTATATCGCAACCGCGTCAACATCAGGTTCTTGTTACTTGGGGCAGTTTCTCGCATGAGACCTGAAAACCTCATGGACTTTTTGACTCATCCTTGCATCTCGAGTCGCTTGCAGAGACTCATCATCGATGATTCACCTTCTGGGACTGAAAAGCAAGACCAATCGAAATGCCAGCAACTATTGGATGCTGCATCTGGCTCACTCCTTGAACTGCCATTGGTTCTTCCGTACTCAGGACAACAGACACATACAGAGGTGTCGGCTGCAGGTGTGCGCACTTTAAGTTTATGTAAGCATTCATGCTAACCAGAGTCTCTCCAGGTTTAGTGCCATCCTTCACTCGCACCACCTCACTGCAGAGACTACGACTAACCTTTGTGGGTGCTTCTCGAGCGTTTGAGATCGACACATTGTGTCAAGTCTTACTTTCACTCAAGTCAGGCCAGCTGCGAGAAATTGTGATAGTTCTCCGACGTGGTGCGAGAGTAGGGAGGGATCGTAACGGTCAAATGAAAAAGGAGGTGAAGAAACTCCTCGATATCCACAACTGTGCTCGGTGCAGAGAGGTCGACAATCATCTTGCATCCGCCTCATTCAAGACACTGAGCAAAGTAGAATTTGCACATGGTTTCCCCCTTGACAGGGTTACCAAGGAGCAGTGGAAGCAGGAGCTCGCACTTTCATTCCCAAGACTAATAGAGCGAGGTATCTTACGGTGGGTATCCCTCATTTCGCGCCTAGACTCACGCATTCATCTGCGTCGCGATATTGGAACTGTAGCGCCACAGTGGAATAAGTTCATTAGAAGAACAATTGTGATCATTGCAGTCGTTGTATCCCCATTAGCTGATTCTCGACTTCGTGGTATTGTCTCCGCTCTAGCAACGATGAAGGGCATGCTCAACGCTTCTATCCTCGTCTTTCCGGCTATCAAGTGTCATATGGCCCTGCACGCTCTTGGCTACACATCACCGTCTCTTTCACAATTCCCTACTCCATATGCATCGCGTGCGAACATATAACATGTCCCAGCATCCAGTTCCCCGCATACCGCCATCGCCATCCCAAACTCAGACATCTCTCTTCTCTATCTCGTCTCCACCTCTTGCAAACTGTATGCTCCGCAAGCAATCGCGCATCCCAGAACCGCTACATTCCCCATTCATGCGCTCTCAAGTGCACGCGGTCCGCCGGAATCAGCCCACAAGGTCTCCGCGGCGGCCAGGCGATCTTAGCCGGAATTCTCCAAAAAACACCTATCCAGCCATTTCGTTGTCTTCACGGTAACAGTGACGACGCTCAATTCGATGGGGCTATTTGAGGTTGCGGAACCTCCGATCGGGGATGATACGGACACTTCGAACTAAAGAAGCATCTCCATTGAGAGACTCCTTGAGGCGAAGGGGCTTGATATTCATTCGCGCTGCGATGCATGTTGCGACACATATATCCGCCATGGCTGCTATGCACGAATGCCGAGGTGCCGCATGCGATGAATCTGGCGATACGAACGCTATCAGACAGCGCAAGTCGAATTCAGATCGATACTCTTTGCAACAAGTACCTTTCAACGGCCATGCCCTCCTTCCCTGCAACCTGCGATTGCTCAGTCACCCGCTCCCTTGAGGCGATCTCGATCCTCATCTCTCTTCTATCTCCAACTCGACCGCGTAATTGCTAAACAGCGCGCGGCACGACTGCCAGCGCCAGCCATCCCATCAGCACAGCACTCACGCAACGACGCACATTCGCGCATCTTGATCATCGTGAGCACGAACCTGCGCCTGAGACATATGCGCGGAATGTGCATACGCGTGAACGTCAATACATGCGAGTGGCCCTAGATCTCCTACGCGCGTAACGGGAATTGCCCTCCTTGATCCAGCGCTCTGACTGAACTCCGTTGCATCAAAGTCTTCAGAGCGCGCGGGACGCTTTTCATGGGACGGCCCGGGACGGCGACAATCTGGCCTTCGCAGACGGAGTCGATGTCGACGCACGGAAGTGGAAAGCTGCTCGCACGGGAGATGGAAAGCGGCGTGATGGTGCATTCGATAGCCTGTCGAGCACTACGTGAATGTGAGGGGCGGAGAAGCGCGAATGTAGGAAGCGGGGTATGACGGCGGGCCACAGGGTATTCGACGACCTTGGGGATGCAACCACGACATCCACTGGATGACTGCATCCAAATTCGCGCGCGCGTGCGCAAGCTGTTCCCACATCGAGTCAGTACCTCACGAACTGTATGAACTGCTCACGCAGCTTGCGCTGGATGCCAAGCTGCTTGCAAGGCACACCGGGCTCGATGAGGTATCACTGCGCATCTCGTCACTTCGACGTCAAGATAGCGGGAGGTTCGGACGGGAAGTATTGACGCAGCGACTAGCCCTGGTGGGGTATTGCGAGTATCGTGGATGGATCGGAGTTTCGTTGGCTCTCTGGATATTTTCACATATCGGCACGTTTCAGGACTTTATTTACTGATAGCAGAGGCTGTCATTGTTCCACGGTGTGTAGGTAGTATAAGAGACGGAAACGGACTTGCGAGGTTATAGTCTCCTTCAGACGGTCGCTGAGGTAGTTTATTGCGTATTGATTTGATTACACACTATGCCTGGGCCTGTTTATCACCGCTTGCATGAGCCCAAGTCAGAACGAATACGCTCCATTTGAAAGGTAGCCGGATGCTCTATCGCGCCCTCGATATATCCGCTCTCCTTTAACCTTCCAATGACCCGTTCCAACGACCTGTTGGCGATATGCCCGGTCTTTTCATCCAGCGTTCAATAAGCTAGACGAGCGATGATGAGTTCATTCACGAGGATTGAAGAGGCGGTTTCTAGGATTCCCTTCTTTACGTCGACATCAGTATGAGCGCTCATGAAAGCATCGAAGCACTTGACGATGAAGAACACTCACTCTGCAAGGTGCCGTGGACGGCGATGACATAGGAGAGCGCATGCATTGGCTGCTCCAACGTCGGGGCATTGCTGGCGATCACCCGGCTCACCACTGGACGTCGAGCAGCTTTACATACGAGACGCAACAGAACGTCTTCGTATTGATAGCGGACGTCCCTTGCTCGATCCGCTATCGAGAGGAAGTTTGCAGGAACAGCCGCAGAGGTGACCAGAGAAGAGTAGGAGTCGCGAACTGCGGTGTCAATGACCGTGAAGGCGGAGCACGTTCAGGAGGAGAGATCAGACACAGAGTCGCGAAAGTAAACGCTACGAGATGACCCATGAAATCGACTAATGAGCAAGATAGGTTAGCAGAAGCCCAGCATCAACATGTCCCAGCACGCACCGCAAGTATATCCATCGTCGCATACCTCTTCCCATGAGAACGCTGCGCTGCTGTTCTTCCATACTGCGACGGCCGGATTCCACACGAACGCCCTCCGGCGGGATGCGCAAATGCCTCAAATTGCAGCTCGCCTCTCCTTCTCCATTTGAGATAACTCAGCGATATCGGTCTTGTGCACTACGAGTGCAGACAGGTGCATTTCTGCGGCTAGCACGGAAGCACTAGTCCAGTAATGCTCCGCAGGGAGGATGGCGGCGACTCCGCATTGACGGCTTGCGTCGTCTTTGTGCTTGCAGTGGTCGGCAGCAGTGCGCGATGATCGAGCACCGTGAGGTTCTCGTCGGACGCAGAGGAGAAGGTAGTTGAGCTAACAAGGCGAGCAGAGTGCTTTCTGAGACTTTAGCGCCGGAGGCAGAGTGAGGCGCAGTTCACGATTGATCGAGTGTTTACGAAGAGTAAGCATTAGTTAGTCATAGAGATGTGAGAGAGGACAAGCACGAAGAATCCCGTCAAATGACTGGCCCGAGTGGCCGCTGCAGACATGTTGGAACACTCTTGGGGCACGAATCGTCAGTACTACAAGGCGCGCAAGTTGCGCGTGCTGTAATGCATGACTGACTTTGACTCTCGAATGGCATGGCGAAGCCATGCAACCTCACCATCCTGTGTCATTCTTGCTTTCGGAAACCACGCTCGTCATGGAGCTCTTGTTCAAGTAATTACGCTATATACAAGATCCACATGCGCTCGTGATATGAATGAACGGTCTCTCGTTCAATAAAAAGTATGTCTTGATTTTCCTTGCACTTCACTCTTGCTTATTCCTCGGACTGTCGTCCAGTACAATCTGTTAATTATTGACAGATCGACATGTCACTTTGTCGACTATCACCGCCTGTATGGTGAACCCATAGATGATTTTCTCTCCTTCGTAGGCCCCTCAAAGCACAGACGTCGCTTGAAAGCCGTGCGTCAGAGGCGCCACTGGTCACCGCAAAGAAAGAGCATGCAGGATAGGTGAGACAGACACAGAGCCGCGAAGACAAACACTACGAGACCGCCCAAAGAATCGACTGATGAATGGAGCAAATTGAAAGAAATCCACCATCGGTACGAAAAACTGCAGCAGGACAGCGTATATCTTCTCGTGTGAATGCTGTAAGTGGTCAATCCCTAGTGACAACCTGACTCCATGAACGTTTGCCAACGAGATGCACGAACACCTGCTATTACAACGTACTTCTCCGCCCACTGCAACAGATCGAACAGTTCAGCCTAGGCACCACGCATGTGAATAGGTATGTTTCTGCCGTCAGTGCGACCACGGCCCCGTGCTGCTCCGCGGCGGTTATGAGGAATACCGCGGGAGGGACATCGACGGCGGCCTTGGACTCTGTGCCAGGGGGTGTCGTCAAATGACCGGAGGCCGCCGCAAATGGATATCGGTGAGGGTGAGCTAAACTTTAGAATGCACCAAATTACTTCAGCTTCGCGCCGACCGTTATTCTCACGATTTTCTTATGCCAGAACGCAACACCGTGCACGTTAACGGTCACGACCTGCAGCACGAGCATGCAGCTCGACGAAAGTCCCTTGACCAGCAGCTCGAGGAATCGGCTACTTTGTCGACTAACACTGCCTAGACGTTCGGCGCACGAGATGGCTGTCCTTGTCTGCAGACGCTCCTGGCGTCGCGGATGTGGTATGGAAAGCGGTGCGTCAGCGAACATTTCACTCAAACCTTATACCATGGCCATGGGGCTTGACGGGCGCAGCTGCTAGGCATTCGGGCGTCCGGACGGCTATGCGCTTCCCGCCTGTGTCTTGCGGACCCGGGTGCGTGCGTCCAGCGACACAGATTGTGGTGCTGCTGTAAGGAATCGCATATAAGTAGTATAGCCATAGCGGCTATCACAGGCAGGCCACCTCATGAGCGCACTCGTGTTGTTTGCGCCAGTGCGGTGATAATGATACTTTACGGTATACGTGGTCTGACACAATCAATCCGATACCATATCCTGATAAGAAGCGTATGTGACGAGGCGCGCCGAAGCTACTCCAGCCATCTCCTTTACCCTCCCTCGGTCCCGTGGCAGTGCTCACAGCTGCGATGTTCATTGAGGTGCAGCGCGTGTATGATGCTGTGCAGAATGTAAGTTTTTCCGTTCTCAGAATCGTCGCGTAATCCGGAGCAGTGCAACAATCTTCGCAGAATACAAAGAGATTTCTAGTCAGGCGCTGTATATGGGAGGTTAGATATAAAAGCTACATCGCGCGATCTAGCGTAAATTATTTTGCTGATGATGTCATCTGCAGGCGTGTCCGCCTGGCAAGGTATTGATTTATCACCTACCGCTCTCCACGGAATGATTCTAATTGAATCTAACTGCGGCTTCTTGACAGCCTGATTGATTTTTTCCCACTGCATACACAGTGGCGTCTCCCCTGTCTCCTTCTAAAACCGCATCTCTGCTGTTCTTGGAACGTGAGTGCGAGGTTTAAAGCGATGGCCGCCCGAGGTGTACAGATCCTTCTTCGTCTCTTTATCGCCCAAGATGCTTCTCTATGGACGCGACGTGAGCGAGGTCCTCTCACCTGACGAAGTTCCAGACCAGGTGCAAGGTAACCAGACGGGTATCTACGTCAGCGTCGTTCTTGCAACCTTGGTAAGCTACGATGCTAGTACGTCTCTAACGTGTATTATTCAATATGCTTCTGGCTGATGACTTGTTAGTCTGCACGTTCGACAAAGAGGTGCGTCGCATATCTGCTTTATGATCAACCAAAGCCAGTTTGATGAAGTTGCGGGCAGGTCAGATACTTCTGGGTGCGTGTGCTGGCATGCAGAGTATATGGTTTAGCTGAAAATTGGATCCACCCCAGAACGGATGCACTCTTGGCATGACGAAGACCGTATTCTTCCTAGTAAGCGCAGCATCAGTTCCGTCCAATATACACACTAAAAGCTCTAGAACCGATATGGCGGCATCTGTGGAGCATTATTTACCATACCCTGTGAGTTTCCTGTCATATGATCCGACCGCTTTGATCTGACCTTCCTTTTTGAAGGGTACACATTGAACACGACTCTCACTGAGTAAGCTCTTTGTTTTTGAGGTATAATCGGACTGACTTCCATCCTAGGTGTGCGCCTCCACCTCAAACTCCCCTGAGAAGTCATCTCATCACGCTCTTCTTATAGGCAATGTCTCGCAATGGGGCAAAGACTTTTCCTGTGCGCGCCCTAACATCCTCAAATCATATCTCGTATTGATCCTGTGCTTGCAGACTGGGTCACAATTATTGCCATCGATTGTGCGCGCGATAATGTCTTCCGCTCTTCCTGTACTGATGAGCACGGTGAAGACATTCTTATGATCAGGGTGCTAGCTCTGTACCACAATGGTCTGTCCCCTTTGATGTTTCTGCGCAATTTTCCTAAATGTACGTGTCAGACAAGAGGTTGACATTGCTTCTGTCAATCTTTCTTGTGCTTGACGCGATAGGGAAGGCAGTCTTTGTCGTCATCGGCATTCTCGGAGAAGAAGGCAAGCGCCACTTAGCTTTGTGACCGTATGTAGTCTGACGCAGCTCTACAGTCGGGCTTTTGGGTCTCACTCCAAGCATCACGTCGTGCAGTTACTTTGCTCCTGGAAACGAAGACACATATATTCTTGACTGGTGCGCTCTTCCACTCTACTGTTTCCTTGACAGGTGTCTCATCAATCAATAGGACCATCCCGCTTGCGTACGAAGCTCTCCTCTTGGCTCTTGCTCTTTACAAGGCCACGAAGTTCTGGAAATCGAATGGTTTGCATGGATCGCGACTCGTATGGGTGCTTATCAAGGACCAAGCTGTCTATTTCGCACTGTGAGTTGAGAGAAATCGCACCGGAATGACCAAGGCTCACGAGAAACTCAGAGCGATATCCTGTTCGGTCTTATACATCGTTGACGATATCGTTCTTATGTCACCGACGCTAACCTCAGTTATTCAAGCTATGGGCAGTCCCACACTTCTCTGTATTCTCGGGAGCAGGATGTTCTTCAACCTGAAGGAGGCAGCGGGGCACGGGATCAATGTCGGCACAAACTGGTCCTCTTACTCGCACGGCACAGACGACGTGTTTCACTTTGAGTCAGTGTTTGACGACCCTCAAATTGGAGAAGGGTGAGCATCATACCGCGCCTTGCTTTTTAAGAATGTGAACTCACTAGACTGTCCGTCATTTCAGGCAGAGCACTAGCACCTTCTGTGTTCACAATTCAGGGGACAGGGACATCGAGTGCGTCTTTTCAACATGTCACTATACTAAGTCAATCTCACGGTTTGATGTTTGCAGGTCTCAAGCCAATGCCGGAATGATTTATGAGATGCAGAACAGGCATGACAGGTGCGTTAAAAGCATCTTCTCACAGCTCAAGTGTCAAGTCATAATGTGCCCAACGCAACAAGCCCTAGGATATCGTCTTCGCTAGCCGTTCCGCAGCATGCCAGTGAGACTAGTAAGCTTTTTTAATGGCTGATATGGATCATGCTAGTCTGACAGTAAGGAGATGTGCAATTATTGCAGTTGTACAAACTAGCACAAGGCACGTGGCACGCCACGTCTGATAACTGAGAAGTGGAAGGCGCATTCGCGGAGAGTCGCAGTCCAAAACCCTTTTGCTTTTTTCTGCGCATTTTTCATACTCTAGTCACTATGGCCTACTTCAATCATTCTCCTCGAAAATGAGCCAAGTCGAGCGCATGTAGCAGCCGTACCAGAAAAATCGTCTGCTATGCCCTAATGATGAATGAGTCATACAACGACATTGATAGACCCATCATTGCCCTTGGTTTCGAGAGGCGGTGAGTCGAGAAATACAACATCGTGCGCCTGAAGATCAAAATGTGAGGGAACCGCTCGTACCGATGAAAGTTGAAGCATAGGTGGTGCGACATATCAAATTCATTCGCAATGGAAGGCGGATTACACCGCGCGTAACAAGACACCATGGATGGTGTCGAACGTTAACCTTGGTGGGCGAGGTTCGGATAAACATTAAACGATACGAACCACATTGTGGATTGAGGAATTTGAAAAATGTGAGTGGCTCTAGCGCGCGATGTGTGTCTCTTGTCTGCTGGATGTATTAGGCATTCTGGAAGAGTTCAGAATGGTACTTTACTTCATGGTTGCTCATGCGTCTGTGCATCGTGTCCTGACTTCGTGGAGCACATTGCCAGAGATGTTCACCTAAAAGCCGAAGAAGCATGCATTCTTGGACTGAGAGAGCGAGACTACTAGGAGTATGGCAACCAAGTAAAGCAGACTGGCAGCACTCCTTCCATGTTCAGCCTACGGGTGACAACGATGGCAAAAGAAGCTCAGCAGCTGATATTCAGAGGAACAACTTACGGTGAGCCACACAAATAAATCACGGGAACCAATGGCACCCAAACGGTCAGCTTCTTGAGTCAATGATATGGATATGGTTGCTGGGATACCCTCGTACGGGCACGCATCGGGCGGACGACGCTCGTCGTGACCCATAAGCTGCAGATGATGTGCATGTGCGATAGGATACTCATCGTGCATGATGGTGCCGTTGCGAAGGAGGGCACTTACGAGGAGCTCATGCAAAGCACGGCGTGTTCGCACAATTGGCGAGCGGCGGTGAATGGATGCGCGAGTGATTCACGGATGATGCTTTTTTGTATTCTTTGTGAAATTCTCGGATCTGTAGCATGATATAGTACTTTGAATTGTTTTTTAGTAGTTGAACGGTTTGCGGCCTCAGACACTCATTGTAACATTAGCAAGGCTTGTATGTAACCTCACTCGGCGAGGAATAACAAAAGCATAGAAGGCTTTGAGGTTCATGTTGATGCGTGATATTTGACGATCCAGTGCCAACCCTTAGACATTGTTATCAAGTTCCTCGGCCAAATCCGAGCTGTAGCGGCGCATTCGCTCAGACAAGTGTCACGTATCGCTGAGCGCATAGGATAGATTTTATAAATACACGGGAATCCCAGCAATCCGCATGATTGGGCGCTGTGAAAGTGAAAAACCTACAAAATACAACAGTGCGTCGCAGACATCACAGGAACATATCATGGTCGTTTACATGTTCGTCATAATCAAGGGGACACGACACGGCACATGTTTACTGGCATACCAGCGACCGCTCGCGCATCAAGCCTTCTGCCTCTCTTTCTCCGCCCGCACGATTGCGCGCTTCTCCGCACGGAGCCGCACGCTATCACGGACACCGAATCCATTCTGGAAGATGATCTGCACCTCCTCGAGACTAATCCCCGCCGTCTCGGGGTAGCAGGTTAAGCAGAAGATCCATCCGAGCAGGCAGAGGCCCGCGTAGAAGCCGAAGGCGCCTGCGGGAGTGATGGCGGCCATGAGCGAGAGGTAGGTCGAGCTGATGAGGAGATTCGTGCCCCAGTTCATGGCCGTGGAGAGGGAGGTGCCGATGCCGCGGACTAGGTTGGGTGGGGGTGAAGATCAGGAGGAGGAGGGAGTAGAGGATGGAAGGGGGGAGAGCTTACCGTCGAGGGCGAAGAGCTCGCCTTGTTGCCAGGGGACGTTGCCCATGCCTATTGCGTACGATGCCACGTAGAAGATCATGGACGCCAGGATGAGCGACGACCATGTGTGCGAGTACTTCGTCCCTGAGACGAGGAACCCGCCCGTCGTCTTTGTCATATCTGCCGTGCAATGAAACCACGTCAGCGCGCTCAAAACCGTAAAAGATAGGTTGTGCAGACCGACGTACAGTAAAATGAGATGCTCACGACGACGAGCCCGATGACCATGCCGGGCATGGAGAAGATCATGATTTTTCGTCGGCCAATGATGTCGATGTACTTGATCGCGAAGAGCGTGAAGATAAAGTTGGTGCCTGAGATGACTAAGCCGGCGGCGATGGGGTCATTGAAGCCGATTTCCTCGAAGAGCGTGGCTGGTGCGGGTGATCAATATCACTTCTTCGTCTCTTCCGGCTGCAAATACATACCGCCGTAGTACATGAGCTAGATGTGCGCGGTATGTCAGGACAGGCGGAGATGGACTGATACCGGTATCACTTACAGTGTTGAAGCCGCCCAGTTGCTGGAACGCCTGCAGGCCACAGCCAATGACTGAAGGGCATTAGCGCACCGAAGGAAAGAGAAGTGTGCACGACTTACTGAGTGCGCGGCGGTTGACACCGACGAAAAGGATGGACTTGAATCGCTGCCAGAGAGTCGTCGAGTTTGTGATCTCGACGCACTGCTTGACTGCGACCTCCAGCACTTTGACCTGCGAAGCGTAAGTCAACGGCCGTACTCCGTCGGCGACCAAAACAAGAAAATATACCTTGAGATCCACCTGCTCCGGAGTCGCAAGGCCATAGATCTTCGACATCACGCAGTGCGCGGCTTCGACGTTACCTCTGCGAATGAGTATTCGTGCTGATCTCGTCCTGCTGAGTATACCGCCATCAGGAAAATGCAGTATGGACATCACATACGCGACTCGGGGAGAAAGAGCAGAGAGATGAACTGCAGCCCGGCGGGTATCGCACCGATAGCGACCATGTACCGCCAACCACCATGGACATTCTGGAAGGCTGCATCAATTCCATACGCCACGACTTGGCCGCCAGTGATGAAGGCGGAGTTCAGCGCGACCATGCGGCCTCGAAGGCGAGTCGGCGATAGTTCTTGTATGTATACCGGCGCGATGCACGATGCGACGCCGACGGCGAAGCCAATCACGAACCGGCCGCCGATCTAGCACACATGCATGTGTCAGGACTAGAGCTATGACGAAGGAGGAAGGGATGTCACCATGGGCCACACGGCGTGGGATACGGCCTGGCCGATCGCGCCGGCGATGAAGATGATGTCGGCGGCGGCGAGGACGGGTCTGCGGCCGAGAAAGTCGGAGAGCATGCCCGCGATGAGGCCGCCGATGAGGGCACCGAGCGTCGTCGCGGAGGTGATGAGTTCCTGAGGGCGGGCGGGTGAGCGATGATCCGTGGATCTGGTGGCACTGACCTTTTGAAATGAAGAGAGCTCGGCGGGCCCGAGATCTGAGCCGATCGTGACGAGTGCACCAGATATAACCCCGGTGTCATAGCCTGCGATGCGATGATGATGATGACAAATCTGTTATGAAAGACGAAACGGCAACTGCTACCGACCGAAGAGCAGACCCGAGATGCTACTGCAGCAGACAAGGAGCCACACAAACCACGTCGTCCGCTCTTCATCTTCTGCCACGACTGCAAGCTCAGAGATCTGACCAGCAACTCGGACCGTCTGGGAGACGTCTTCTATTTTCTCATCGTAGCTGTGTTCGCGCACCGCTCAGCGCTCAGAACACACACAGAGACTCGCCGGAAACGTAACGTTTCACCTACCCACGGATGTCCCCCTTCTCCTTGAGGCTGCTTGAATCGTCGGACGTGCGAATCGTCATCATCGGCTGCGAGGACCTGAACAGCATGAGAGAAACAGCGGCTCTAGTGAGATGGATGGCATGACAAGCTGAATATGGGGCGCACTTTATAGACGATCAGCCCACACCCCGCATCAACTGTTTGGCGCTGCGCCAGCAAATTTCACGGCAACCATGTTTTCGATGAACTTCTAATGAAGCTCTACCCCGCATCGCGAAGCTAATGTGCCCAGAACGTGCTGTCCCCCCGGACTCATCTCCGCCCACCTTCGCGGCTGCAGGATCCCATCGACTTACGAGCGTTCTCCACCCCTTAGGACATCACTCTCAGCCAGACGCGTGGGGCCAATGACAGAAATTAGGGGACCACGTATGGAGAAACGAAGGTCCTGTTCGACAGCTCGGCATGGCTGGAAACTTTGAGGGTTTCTATGCGTCGTCGACTGCTTGTTGCGCCGGCTTCCTCACGATTGGCAAGACATATTTGCATAGTCAGGATGCGACCCATGGCATCTGCAACACGACGACGTCGCTTTATGATTGGGATCTGGGAGAAATTTGTGAATATGCATCCGATGGTCCTGATCCGCGTTTGTCAGGAAATGTCGAAAATGCATTGGCCGCCCGGACTAGATTGGTGACTGGCGCATGGGGCAGTCGTGTCCCGCGCCGTCAGGGCCCACTTGTGAGATCACGTTCAGGGGTATGGAGTGAGACAGGTCCGGAGGTGTCGGAGGGAGGAGAGAACTTGAATTTGACTTGATGAGCCGACAGCTTGGGCCGATGCAGGCGTTTTTTACGTGTAACAGGTCATGCATGCTCGGAAGAGAAGCAGGCATATAGAACTCCGGATGTCCCTCGTTTCAAGGCACTATTCTCTAGGGATTTGAAATATTGGTGAAGTGTCAAAGTTGTTCTAGGACGATACAGTTACCTTGCTTGATGGACGTGCTCTAGCATTAAAAATCATCCTTGCGCCGCTTTTCATTGAACCTAGGACGCGTTGGATGGCCTCAGACGATGTCAGACCTATTCCAGCCTGTCCTGATGTGTTACAGTTCAGCGACACATGCCTAAAGACACGATGAATTGCTAAACAACATCGAAGCACAAAGTCGTACCAGAGGTACGACTCGTGACTGGGACTCCATGCCGCTTGACTCTGTGTATTTCAAAATGCTTCCGAAGGCGCTATGTGAAATGTTGAGACCCCCGTGTGGAACTGCTTCGTAGTATTATGCTTCTAGGACTCTTGCTACGGGTTAGCATCGACCTTGAGAACAATGCTGGAGCTGCTTCGACAACTAGTGAAGCTCCTGCGACATGCCAATAGGTATGCACGGATTTCCGGATCATCGAGAAGGAGACAGCTGATATTGACTAAGAGGGACAACGTCGTGGCAGGCCACACAAGGAAAGCGGCCTGGGAATTGACGGCACCCAAATAGGCAACTTTTTGAGCCAATGATATGGTTGCTACCGTTTTTGGTTTGCTCGCCTCTACGTTCTAGAGTCGACCGAAATGCACGAACGCTATATACAATTGTAAACGACCCATTTAACGTCGTCTACTCGACTGAGGACGGCGTGTACTCACCGCACTGCCGCAGGCTGCATCAGGTTATGCTGAGGTGGGTCCTGCGTTCCCACGATGCGAAAGGTCGCGTAGTACGTGTCGCGCAACGATCTTGTCTTGCCAGCAAATTCGCCTGGTACCGATACGGATCGCAAATCGCCATACATCTGCCTGCAAGTTCATGACGCTGAGCGGTGCGTATGAGTTGGACGTCATCAGCTTCAAATATACGAGTGCTTTCAACTGGCCATATGCCAAAAGTCGTTTCCAGTCTACTCCCTACTAGTAATTCGTTATCTCAAACTCTGCAAGAGCAATGGGCAATGGAAAACTGTTGATGAAGGACCGCTTTACTCGGCATATTTCAAAATGCTTCGGAAGGCGCTACGGGCCAGAACTCACCGAAGTCAATAAAGTTGAGACCCCCGTGTGGAACTTGAACTGCTTCAAAGTATTATGCTTCTAGGACTCTTGCCGCGCGGCATGGGTTAGCATCGACCTACAGAACAATGTTGGAACTTCGACAACTAGTGAAGCTCCTGCGACGTGGGTACTCACGGATTTCCGAATCATGCAGAAGGGGACAGCTGATATTGAGTGAGAGGAACAATATTGTGGCGGGCCACACAAGGAAAGCCTGGGAACTGATGGCACCCAAACAGGCAGCTTCTTGAGCCCGATATGGCCGCTACTCACGTCCACGTTCTAGAGCCGACCGAAATGCACGAACGCGATATACAAATGCAAGCGACCCGCATTCACGATGTGGAAGGTCGCATCGTGTCGCGCAACGACCTTCGTCTTGCTGGAGCCCATACGAACTGCAAATAGTTATACATCCGCTTGCAAGCTCGCCACGCTGAAACGCTGAGCGGTGAATACGAGTTCCCGCGAAAGCGGAGTCAGAGTCTCCTGAGCAGAAGGCTATCTTACTTGGCAACTCCACTTTACACAATTTGTCTCCATCTGCATATGTACATGAGCCGGACGCCGTCGGTTTCAAATCTACGAGTGCTTTCAATTGGTCATATGAAAGTTAAGTTTCCGCTCTACTGCCCACATGCCGAGGACAAACTGCATTCGTTATCTCAAAATCTGCAAGAGCAACGGACATGCCAGGAGGCTGTTGATGAAAGACCTCTGGACGACTCGTCGCTCATTCATCTAGTATCCAGCCATGCTGCTCATGCGTGGTCGGCGTACGGAACCAGGCTCGTCGTCACGAGGCCCAGTGTCTTGGCCTCGAGTCCATCCGTGGTTGATAATCTCTAACACTCCACACACGTTCCCCCTGCCCGCTCACTGCGAGCAACCTGCGTATATCACCTTTCGATGCCTCGCCCGACGCTTAGCGCGCATTCTGCTCCGCCAGGCTCGAGCGTCTATCACCACCCCGATGTGCACACGAACCCCAAGCATTCCAGCAGCATGGCCGACTTCGAGGTTGAGCATTCTCCAGGTCAATCTACGGCCGCACTGCCCTCATTGCGGCGTAGACGGCCATCGGAAGACTTCGACAACGAGACGGCATTCCGATCGAGCGTGGCCGCTCTCCTGATGATCAAGGCGCATCCATTCGCGGTGTCCGGGCGTATACCGATCGACCCGTCCGCATTGACTCTGTTCTTCCGTTCAAAAGTTCGCCCGTCGCTTATCACATTCGGTTACTTACGCTGAACTCGACGCAGAGCGGCATCACACACTCGGTCGACTTCCCGATCGACATCGACCATGATATGCCACCAGCGCTTGACGTGCTGATCGCGGCGTGCAGACCACATCCCACCGGCGTAGACGGCTACACGTCTCCTGAGAACGAATCGTTATTCTACCCTCCCGATCTCCCGCTCACCACGACCCTCGAAATCGCGAACCATCCGATCCTCGAGACTGTACGGAATATGCTCTTCCCGACGCTCCCCGTGGGGCACTACCTAACTGCGATCCGGGACAAGCTTGAGATCGTGCTCAAAGGCAACAGCCTGCCCGTCCAGCAGCGGCCAAGCGACAATCGCGTCGCGACAATCGTGGTGACGCTGCCCGTGCGTTTCCGTGGCGGGACCCTCATCGTACGCAGTACCGATGGGCGCGAGGACCAGTTTGCCGGGCGAGGTGGGAAGAGCGGCGATATGGAGTGGACGGCGTTCATGGCGGATGCGGACCATGAGGTCGACACGGTGCAGAAGGGCTGCAGGATCACGATCAGCTACGGTGTGCAGCTCAAGACGTTCGGGCCCGCGCTCATCCAGCCTGATCCGTTAATCGTACCGAGCGACGCGTTCCTCGATCTGCTCTCGCCGATACTGAACAGGTCTCGCGGACGGCGACTCGCGTTCTACCTCACGGGGGACTACGGTGTCAATCCTGCCGAATCGCTCGCCGAGTCGCTCGTGCCATACGTATGTGCAGATATATGCTTTGTGAACTAAGCACTCAATGGCGGCTCTAGCTCAAAGGTGGCGACTCGCTCCTATATCACGCCATCAAGCTCTATAAGCTCTCACCGGAGCTCCGCTGGACGGCAGGCGGGTACATCTGGCCCGTCGATAAGACCGTCGAGCTCCTCAGCGATCTCAGCGAGAGCCCCAATGGCTCGCATGCGCGCATGCCCATCTCTGTCATCAATGGCGGGCGCCTACCCGGTACATTCAACTCGTCCACACTGGAGCCTGATGGCCAAGAAGACGATGACCTGCACCGCCGCGTGCAAAAGAGTGGCGCGGTGCCCATCGCCGAGACGGACATCGTGCTGCTGAACGATTTTAGTGTGACGGGGCCGATCACGAAAGAGCGTGTGCCGTTTGCGCAGGGAAGGGACTTGGAGAAGCTCGTGGTGAATGTGCTGATGGTAGTTTTTGTTCCATGATGCATATATCTTACTGTTTCTGTCGTTTTTGTTTGCTTTTTTTTTGGTTTAGTTGTGCATGTATGTAGTATAGTGTTGTATCATCAGCTTGCATTTAGGAGGACTCTAACAGACCTCATAATTACCCGCTTTTTCGACGAGCACTTCGCGCAGGCGACTCGGCTGATCACACCGTCACCAATCACGAGCATAACATGCTCGATTTGATGAATGGACGGATGCCTTGAGAACCCGTCGCCGAGCCGACTCTCAATGCCACAGCGTGATGCCATGCACGTCCGTCTACATTGCCGGGTCAAGGAGTAAGGAAAGAACAGTTTCATTACATAAAAAATTCATATAGCTATGCGTATGCCGCTTCCGAACCACTCGACAGTTCGCTGAAGCCATAGTTTTCGCCCTTCACAAACGCACGTGTGCACTGCGCCATCGTCACGGACCTAACAAGACAAGAATGTCAAGATTGATCTCGCTGTAGTTTGCGGGCCAGGTGTACTCACGCTCGGGATATAGGATCTGTCTGGTAGAAGTTGCTGATGGGCTTCGCGAGTGGCTTGCCAGAAACCTTAGCATTCGCGGTGCCCGCAGCCAACGTCTTCAGGCCCGCGAGGGCGACTTCAACTGATGTCGGCTCTGACGAGTCATAGCGCACGAGCGTAGGGGAGATCTCCCACATGCGATCCCTCAAGTGAAGAACGTCATCATAGGGCAGAGGGTTGTCCAAGACTTCGGAAATCGCGCTATTTTCACAACACGTAAGCCAATTATAACAGTTAATGGAACTGATGGTAACGAACCGAATGATCTTCCAGTCCTCCCGCGATGCGCCGGGAGGAGGAACAGCTGCGCGACCCATCTGTGAACGACCTTCAGTGTTCACCCAGGTCATCGATTTTTCCGTATATGCAGCGCCCGGCAGGCACACGTCTGCGAGCTGTGCGCCAAGGTCACCATGGTGACCCTGGTAGACGACGAAGGCGTCTTGAGGAATAGACTTGGGATCGACCTCATCAGCGTTAAGTAGGTAGATGAACTTTGGCTTCGTCGTAGATGCCTTCCTGGAGGAAACAAACCCGATCTCGTACGCGGCGGGTCGCGATGCAATCTGTTAACAGTCATTAGCGCCACCTAACAGAGGAAGATGAATAAAGATACCCTCTGCAGAACGCTGAAGCCATTCCACTCTGGAGTGAGAAGCGTATCCTTGTTCTCCTCCACATACTTCGCAAGCGCGTTGTACACCGCAGCGCCATCAGGGTGCTCGACCAGAGCACTGCCGACGATGATGAGCGGCTTCTTCGCAGACTTGAACTTCTTCGCAAAGTCACTCTTGCCTGAGACGAAGTCCGCAACAGCCTTTGCATCCGAGCCCAGGTAGTCATATCCGTATGCCGTGTCGACGCGTTCGCCAATGAGTCCGACATCGAGAGCCGTATGAAGCCAGCTCTTGCGAATGCGCGAGTTGAGTACAGCGGCCTCGTGACGCGGATTGCTGCCGACGAGCAAGATGACGTCCGCCTGCTCGACACCGGGGATGGTTGAGTTGAACAGGTAGTTCGAACGTACATCCACAGCATGCACTGGGGCAGCACGGCCACCAACGGAGTCAACGGCCAGGTTATCGGAGCCAAGACGGTTCACGAGATCCTTGAGCGCGACCATCGACTCGGTATCAGCGAGGTGGCCAGCAACAGCCTGAATCTCATCACCGCGTGCGCCAGACGTATTCAGGCCGTCCGCAATAGCACTCAATGCATCCTCCCAGGATGCAGGGATGAACCGATCGCCTTGCTTGATGAGCGGCATGGTCAATCGCTGGAATCGCAAACCGTCATATGCATAGCGCGTCTTGTCACTGATCCACTCCTCGTTCACGTCGTCATTCGGTCGTGGCTGCACGCGCATCACCGTCTGTCCGCGCGAGTCCACGCGGATGTTCGAGCCAACAGCATCCATGACGTCGACTGAGTCCGTGTGCTTGAGCTCCCATGGACGCGCGTGGAATGCGTATGGCTTGCTCGTCAGCGCACCGACGGGGCACAAGTCCACGATGTTTCCAGACAGCTCCGAGTTCATCGTCTTCTCCACGTACGTGCCGATCTGCAAGTCGTTCCCACGGCCAGTTGTACCAAGCTCCTCCACTCCAGCGACCTCATTCGCAAAACGGACACAGCGAGTGCACTGAATGCAGCGGTTCATGGACGTCTTGACAAGAGGACCAAGATCCTTGTCCTCGACGGCACGCTTTCCTGTGATTTCGTGAAAGCGCGAACGGTCTGCTCCGTATCGCATCGACTGATCCTGCAAGTCGCATTCTCCTCCCTGGTCGCAGATGGGACAATCTAAAGGGTGATTGGATAAGAGAAATTCCATGACACCCTCTCTATGTAATATTAATAACGGCAGCACGAGCAGATGGGGAGACAAGACATACCGTGCCTCATGGACGAGAGGAGAGTTAGTGTGCACTTTTGCACCAGGCATGGCGGGCATCGCGCTGCAACGCGCGAGTACAATGAACAGTCGACTCTGTATCCCAACGTCATGTCAAACTCACCATGATGCAATTGGTTTTGGTGACCGCTCAACCTCTACCAGACACATACTACAGAGATCGTCAGATGGTCGAGGAGAAATAGACGGTAACACAACATACCGACAGTTTCCCGCGATCGCGAGCCTAAACGCGTACGCATCGGATGTCAGCAAGCGTAGCAGGGGAGGCAAATACGACATACCTGTCATGATAACAAAACCTGCCCAACAAACGAACATCAATAAGTATCCCAATCCACCCGTATCATAGCAATTACCGTGGTATCGTAGCCCCAGCGGCTTCGCATGCTTGAATCAAAGCAGAACCTGGACGATCGCTCTGTCCATCAAAGCCGCCCGTACCTTCAAGAAACGCATACGCACCCTGCGGGACAGTTACTTCCTTCCCATCTACTGTCAAAGTAATGTCCGCTTGCTTCGCTGAAGTTGATGCAAAACTTCTTCTTCCTGCCCACGCGTTCAGTCGACACCCTTGCAGCGGCATTCATTATCGCCACATACCTCCCAATGGAACAGATGCAGGAACATACTTCGTTAGGATGCCACTGGCTGTGGGTTTCGACGCAGACGACACCAGCCGCAACATCGCTAAACAGTTACAAGACCCGCGAGATAACACTCGTCGGCGTGCAGGTAGGCGGTCACCTGGGGAAACAACGTGCTCGTCAGGCAGGGCGTCGAGAGAGGCGACGATGAGCGAACCCCGGCTTCTGCCGAACCAGCGTCTATCATAAACCAGCCTATATGATTGGCCAACGAGCTGTTTTCTTTTTTGAACCGAACCCGACCGAAACGATCTGAACGCGTTTGGGTCACGTGTATTACATCTCCCTTCAATAGGTGGCCAGTTTGGGCAACCCGCGGTACTGCCTGTCGGGCGCAGTCACCCGGGTTATTGTTCTCTCATTCTTTCAGTCATGGACGTCTCTGGCTCGAGCCACTACGTTCACGGAAATCGTCCGGCGTCGATTTCAGAGCTTGCCACAAGGGCACAGGACATCTTCTGGGACCCGAACAAGGGTCTGAAGCACTGGTTGCGTACCGCGGAGAAGGCCAGAAGAACAGCTGAGCAGCTTGTCAAGGACGGCGATTATGAGAATGCGTTCGTGAATTATGCTAAGGCCGCCACCGTTGTACTGGAAAAGATACCTACGCATCGAGACTACAGCGTCTTATTGACTCCCGATCAGCGGAAGAACCTTGATATGGTGAGCATCCTGATCAGTCACGAGAATTGCGGCTCTATGTGTCCCGTCTCATTGTCATGTATCCTATGCTGGTGAGGTTGTATTGTGAACACTAGATGCAGCGGGAGGTGAAGTTAGCAGCGGGATGTGGCGGTTGTACGAAAATGCATCCGTTACGAATTGTTTCCAGGTTACCTCTTCAGAACCGGTCGGGTGATTGTCGTTGAGGCAGCATTACTGTGCCTTCAGCAATTTTCTTTGCTTTGAAATCGCATACGCGCTGACTTCATTTGCCAACAGAATGGCCAAGACATTCTCGATAGTATGAGCCGGCTCAAGCCTCTCCTCGTTGATCGCTACGAGCAATGGCACGGGCAGCGTGGCTCAACATCAGGCTCCAACCATTCTTCGGTTCCCAGCTCATCGCAGGATGAGAGAAGGGGCCAGGAAAGAAGAAGCCGAGACTCATCGCGGCGACGTCGCGAAGACTTGCAGGAAGAGCGCGCACGGAACGCTTTGGAGGCGGCTCGACGAGAGCAGGAATGGCAGAGGACGGAACAGGCGCGGCGGCAGCACATAGAGAGGACGCAATACACGAAGGAAGACGAAGAACGAGCTAGACAGCATGAAGCGGAGGCGCGTCGGAGAGAGGAGGCTGCCGCTGCGGCCCAACAAGAGCGGGCAAGAAAGGATGCGGAGGCACGACAAGAGCAAGAGCGGAGAAGGTCGCTTGACCAGAAACGCAGGCAAGAGCAGGAAGGGATTGTGCGTCGGCAGCAGGAAGCGGAGGCAGCTGCTCTTGCTGCTCGGATGGAGGTCGCGACACGACTGTCGCCATCAACTATAACACCAATCCCGTCCCATCAAGTCATCACACAAGAGGCTATGACCAGATCGGTGCCTCCTGCATTTCCCGTAGCAGCTCCTCAACCCACACACGCGACAAACTCATCACGGTACAGTAGCAGCTTCGGTTTATCCGTCATGCCGCTCGAGAATCCGCTGCGGAACGACGACGACTCCTCGAATGACGCTGAGGGAGTAGATGGGCAACAGCCATGGATTCGCCAGAGGAGTCCTAATCAAACGCCTACTAAGTTAAGGCAGTATGCCCCTGGGTGAGCCGTCTCAATCCACGCGGCATATGTGATGATTGACTGGCCATGTACAGAATTTCATATCCACCTCCGATCACGACAACCTCTCCTCCCCCTCCGGAACTTGGGCATGTTCGCTATCCCTCTTTGATGTCGCAGCACCAGCTCAAACAAGGTTACGTGCCATCCTTGCAGTCCATGTTCTCTAGTTCTTCCATTGCTACACCTCCTCAAGATTCATCACTTCTATTTGAGTCCAAAGGTCCAGGCGACTTATATTCCAATATCCTTCCTAACCCGTCAAATCCCATTGTAGATCCCATCGTTCCACCCTTTCCCGGTCGTTACCATACTCCAGAGTCATCTGGCAGATCAAGCACAGTATCATACTCCTCCAGTGGTCACAATACGTCATCCAGAAGTTCGTTTACTCCTTCGTCCCAAGGTCCGCCCACAGCACCACGGATAGTCCCTAGCACGTCAGTCGACACTTCCATTCGAGAGCTGAAGACGGTCAGGCTTCCGAGGGAATGCCTTCCCCGCTTTGTGTCGATTGCACGTGTGAACACCTTGCAGAACAGGGAGACATGCGGTTTGCTGCTTGGCAAGGACAAGGGAAGCAAATACGTCGTGACCACACTGCTCATCCCGAAGCAGCACTCAACGAGTGATACGTGCACCATGGACGAGGAAGAGCTTGTGCTGCAGTTCACAGAGGAGCGCCACCTGATAACTCTTGGCTGGGTGCGTGCGTTATGCCGTCAGCGGTCGAGCGCGGGCTAACGTTCATTTCGTTCATCTTTTATTAGATCCACACGCATCCCACACAGTCGTGTAGGTGTTGTGTCGCTCTCGATTGAGTTAGGAGTTAACTGTCTTCCTGGGTATCAGGTTTCATGTCGTCAGTTGATCTGCATACACATTCCGGCTTCCAACGTATGCTGCCGGAGTCATTCGCAGTCGTTTGCGCGCCATCATCCACGCCTACGTATGTGTCTTTGCTGCTTTTACGCTATGTTTGCTCTGACCGAGGCTGTTATCAAGCTTTGGCATATTCCGACTGACAGACCCTGCAGGCCTGCAAACGATCCTAGACTGTACCATCAAAGAGGCTTTCCACCCTCATCCTGAGGTTCCCGTATACACAGTTCGTCTTTCATCGGTTCTCATGCGATTCATGGCTCATACGCATATACAGGACTGTGATAACAGTCATGTGCAGCTCAAAGAAATGCCTTTGGAAATTATTGATCTTCGTTGATTGCCACATACCTATTGCATCCTGATATCTCATCAACATTCGTTCGTATTCACATACCTTGGTCATTTGTACTACATCATCAGCATCATCATTATCACGTCTCTATGTTGCAGGGATTATAAATTTATGGAGTTGCAGTATTTCTCAGATCTGGCTCGTTCGGAGGGCGAACCAAACAGTGCATAGATCGTTATATGAGCGCCTCGAATGCCTATTATGGCAATGTACCCGACCGCGGATCGGATCATTTCCACTCACATTTGTTCCTTGCGAGTAAACCGCACTCTGCAGGATGTCATTTACTCACGAAGAAATTGAAGAGGAGAGAGCCCATTTTGCGAACGTCGTTGCAACGTTTCGGCAATATGCACAGTACTCGGTAAGGACCGTAACTTCTGCAACCATCGAACAACAAGGACAAAACGCTCAACGCGATGTGTTGCTTACCAGCTGTTCGCAAACAATCGGCGCAGAAAAGACTACTACACGTTGCCGAGGGCAGATCAAGAACTGCTTGACGGGTTGGGCTACAAGGCGAAGTTGGCAGAGGCCGATCGTGCAGTCTTGGCAAATGCAGAGTTTCTGAACCAGATTGTGGCCAATCCTGATATCTTCGGCCATGAGCTGGATGAAGAAGAAAGGCCTCTGGAAGAGAACAATGAAGGTCATGCTTATCAGGACGCTGTTCTTCACAATCACGGTAGCTCGCAATTGATCTCATCGCCATAAGACACGATTCGCTGAGATATTTTCCAATAGGCCACTCGCACTCGCTTGGTCATAGTCACGCCCATGGTTCTCACTCGCATTCCCATTTGCATGCTACGCCGTCTGGACCGCAGTCAGGCCAAGGAGGAGGGAAGCGATACAAGCCCACTGAATTCGATATGGATAAATTGCGCAGTACGCTGAAACAATTCGTTCGCGATTGGAGCGAGGAGGTATTCTGAGGACATTATCATTGTCTCTGGATCCTGAATACGCATCAGGGGAAACCCGAAAGGGAATTATGCTATGCGCCCATGAGAGAAGCTCTTCTTCAGCATTTCTCTGGAGTGTCGCAAGAAGACAGGTAATCCTCAAGGGCTGCAGTGGAACTCCTGCCTAACGAAGTTCACAATCAGGAAAAACCTAAGAGTCCTCATTCCGGGAGCCGGCCTTGGCAGACTTGCATGGGATGTTGCTTATCTTGGTTAGTGAAATCTCAATGAATGTGATCAGCCATCTGCTAATGGAATGATTGTAGGCTTTGCATGTCAAGGAAATGAATTTTCACACTACATGCTTCTTGCGTCCTATTTCATCTTGAACAGGCAAGCTCGAATACAGCCTTCTAGTTGCCAGTAACTCATTGTTCTCTCACGCAGGACGGATGAAATTGGGCAGCATACCCTGTATCCATATGTCCACTCATTTTCCAATCTACCAAATAATGAGGCCATGTTGCGACCGATTAATATCCCAGATGTCCTTCCTTCCTCCCTGCCACCTGAAAGAGACTTTTCTTTGGTAGCAGGTAGGTCCCGTCGTTGAGCCCGCATTTTCGTGCTTTTTTCATACTCTTGGACTGTCTAGGCGACTTCGAGGAAGTGTACGGAACGGGGCGTGATGACAAGGAGCCGCAATCGGGACAGTGGGATGCTGTAATGACTTGCTTCTTCATTGATACAGTGAGTCCCAATGGGATCGTTTATCCGACGTACTGCTGAATGAGTGCTCAGGCGAAGAACATTGTGAATTATCTTCGAATAATCCACCGTATACTGGCGCCAGGCGGCGTCTGGATCAATCTCGGTATGCTCATAGATGTCACAGTTGAGCGAAGTGTATAATAATTCTCAATAGGTCCATTGCTGTGGCATTTCGAGAACAACTCAACAAACGATCCGTCCGTCGAGCTGACCCTGGAGGAAGTGAAGACGCTTGCCCGCAAGATTGGATTCGAGATATCGGTAGGTCCCGATACGACTGCATTGGGTCAACTATGGTACTCATACCTGCATGATAGAATGAGAGAACGATTGATACGACTTACACAAACAATACCCAAAGCATGCTTGGATATATTTACCATGCTGCGTTCTGGACGGCGACTAAAATTAACTAGATCGGTTGAAGTGCCCTATAAATGCTCTTACCATAGAGATCGGAAGGAAACACCTCAGTTTGGCTATATAATAACGAAGCTGAAGATCAGTTGCGGTTCTGTTGGCGTTTCATGCATATCATGAGTGAATTGTGTGGTTGAACGTGCACACCTGCCATTTCGAGACTGCGCACTCGAAGCGTTTCTCGATCAACCTGGTTGTTTGTAGACTTTACCCGCACCACTCACGTATCACCTCCTTCTGCGTTGATCATTCCCATACACTCAATTGCCGTTTATGCTAGAGAAACGTCTATTCTTCCTGCCTGCACGCTGATTACTGTGTCGCATAAACTATTGTCTACATTCGACGGCATTTAGCGACCGCCTAAATCTCATTCTCAACAACAACATGTTCAACAGTCTTTCTGGAAACAAAACCGGGCTACTATTTACACTGGCTATCATAATCTTCTTCGCACAAGGAGGATCATGGGCAGGACGCAGCCAGAGAGATAGCAACTTCCCTGACAACTCATTGCTACCAAGTGCCTCGAAGATCATCCCTTTCTCGGGGCACCATGGCCGACGAGCAATCAAGGAGCACCCGATACCCAAACTGATGGCGGAGGCCGAAACGAAGTTCCGACAATTGGTGTCGAGCCAGAGCAAGACGCTAGAGGAAGCAGTTAAAGAGTACCAGCGGAGGTATGGGCGGAAACCGCCGCGGGGCTTCGATGAATGGTGGAGATTTGCGCAGGACAACGAGGTTGTCATGATTGACGAGTACGACGGGATCATGGAGGACTTGGCCCCATTTTGGGCTATGCCAGGGGAGGAACTGCGAGAGCGAGCCGCGCTAGTACGTATTTCGTCGTATCTCCTCCTGCAAATGTATTGATATTCTGCAGGCGGGGCATCTCCCCTATATAGATCTAGTCAGAATCCGTGATGGGAAAGCCACAGCAGTAAACATCCGTGACGGACCCAACAGCGATGATGTTGGGGCGCGTGCGAAGGGTTTCCGGTCGATGATTGAGAAGTTCCAGGACAAAGTGAGTATCCTGCCTGTCTTGTCAAGGCTCATGTATGAATCTCATTCATAGCTTCCTGACCTAGACTTCCCCGTCAACGCGATGGCGGAAGGGCGGATCCTCGTTCCATGGGAACAGCGCTTTCAACCGAACTCGACAATGCAAGATGGTACGGCTCAGCGCACTGTCTCACGATGACCCCTGACACTTTCACCTACAGACTACATCCAAGCTGAGCTGAGCGGCGCATACTCCCCTGACTGGAGGGGAGAGGGCAACGTCTGGGAAGCGTACCGCCGCACCTGTGATCCCGGCACGCCCGCACGCAGGCTCTTCAGCTCCTCCCGTGTGATCTCAACGAATCGCACTAGCCAGCTCGTTGCACGTACGCAGGAGTTTGAGTTTGTACCGGACGTCAGTGCCAACTATTCCTTCTGCGAGAATCCCTGGGCACACTACATACAAGGCCACTTCTTCTCTGACTGGCGCACGATTCCGGTGCTCTTCCCTGTGTTCTCCCCGGCGCAGGCCCCTGGGTACTCGGACATCAGAATTCCGAGCCATTATTACTATGGTCAGACGAGGCGATATACGTACGGGTACGACCCGGTGAACCTGGTGCTTAAGGAGATCGACCATATGGAGACTCCCTGGGAGATGAAGTCAGACAAGATATTCTGGAGAGGCGCGTCGACGGGTGGTGGTAGTTCACCTCCTGGCTTTGCCGCTTCGTATCAGCGCCACAGGTTGGTAGCTCCAGCGGTTCCTAGTGCGCCCATGAGATGTTGACGGCGTTCATGCAGGTTAGTGCGTATGGCCAGCGACACGTCAAACGTCAATCGCACAGTTGTCTTCGCCGATCCTCCAAGCTCGACAAACTACATCTATGCGGATGTTCCTATATCAATACTGAACGAAGAGATCATGGACGTCGCCTTCATGAAGGTAGTTGATTCATACAACTACCCCGGCGGTCTTAATGCACTGATCAGGGCACATCGTTTCGACGATGGCGGAGTCAACCTGGGTGACCACTGGAGACACAAGTACCTTGTTGACATAGACGGTATGGGCTACTCGGGCCGATTCTTCTCGTTCATGGAGTCGGACAGCGCCGTGATCAAGTCAACGGTGTACAAGGAGTACTTCTCCGACTGGATCCAGCCTTGGTATGTGCTTCAATACGTCGCCCGTGAAGCATGTGCTGAATGATGGGTACTAGGTTGCATTACATCCCGCTTTCCCAGTCATACCAGGAGCTCTACAATATTCATGCTTTCTTCTCTGGCGCGACCACGTCGACGCTGGAGGCTGTGAACTCAACGGCACTGGCCGTTCCCCCAGCATCACGACACTCGGTTGACGGTGACCGGAGACTGCGTCGGATCGCCCGCGCAGGCAAGCAATGGAAAAGGACGATTGGGAGGAGAGTAGATATGGAAGGTAGGACGTCCTTCTCTGCACTGCCAATGCGCGAGGCTGAACGTGAATGTCATCCTCAGCGTATGTATACAGACTTTGTCTGGAGTATGCGAGACTGTTTGCGGACGATCGGGATGCTATGGACATGACTCTCTGACATTGGCATTTACTGCGTTTTCGCCGAGGTGCTTTGTGCATGTACAATTGATTAGTCGACTATAATATGGGATACAGCAATGCATGTTCACTGCCAAACGGTCTTTCATGATTACAGTACCCATTGTGATTGCACCATTGCAACCTCAAAGTAACTCTACGAAGGTCTCCGGCATACAATTCTATCAATTGCACAGTGGGACCTGTCACAAACAAAACCACCGTTTGGAAGTAACTGCCCCTTATAAGGCCGTCGCTTTCGTGGTAAGATGCGTACTGCACGAGAACCCTGCGCGTCCATGAGAAGATGCTCATGGACGACTCGAAGCACTCAGCTAATTAACGTTGTTACCATTTGCCCTGATACATTAGCTACAGTGTAGTACTAACTTGCAACAAGTACAAAAAATGGACATTCAGGGGATTGAACCCTGGACCTCACGCAAATTGCGTAATCTGGATGCGGATGCGAAGCGTGCGCGCTACCACTGTGCCAAATGCCCTTAAGCATGGCCTATGCAAAAGTATATCATGATTATTATGTATATATTAACACTGCATGGGCCTCACTGGCGCCTCAAGGCTCAGCTTCTCTCCTTGTACCGTTAGCTTGCTACAGTCATGGATGTGGACTCCGTCGAAGAAGGCGAAGTGCATGGGGAGACTGTCAGAAGAAATGGAAGGCATCCGACGAGGCTTCCCGTCGACGATGCACACCCGTTCGATTTGGAGGCATACTGCGCGAGCTACTCAGGTGCGTACCCTGTGGCCACAGTTATGCACAGCACGCGTCCCTGACCAACGTATGCAGGTCGCTCCCTCGTTGATAGAATGATCATTGTGATACAATTATGCCCTACACTTGCGGTGCAGGCACTTCAATGCGCGTTGCAAACGGTATTCAAGATGCGCGACGTGAAGCTTTACCGCGATCTTGTCGGTGCCTACGAAAGCACAGCCTCCGCGTCGAATGGTCAACTGTCTCCTCCCGCTGAGGTTTCCGCACTAGACATGAAGTGGATTGAAGAGACAATGCAGAACAATCTGGCCGAGAAGAATAAGTTGGAGGTCGAGCTTAAGACATACACTAGTAACATGATCAAGGAGAGCATTCGGGTACGTGTTGCCATCATCGATCGCGTACGATGTACTGATCATTGCCACTGTAGATGGCTCACAGAGATCTCGGTGACTTCTTCCGGGCGACGGGTGACGCGGCTTCGGCTTTGAAGCATTACACGAAGTCACGCGAATTCTGCACGACTAATCAACATGTCCTTGACACATTCATGTCATGTCTTGAGGTATGTTCGGCATGACGTTCGCACCGACTCTCATGACATACCTCGAATACGCCCTGTCAGCTCTTGATCGAACAGCGCAACTATCCTCACATCTCAACTTATGTCTTCAAAGCAGACGCCGCACTTGACGCGACAACGGCTGCGCGCGCAAGCGCTAACTCAGCCCCGACGGCGCCCGCCTCAGCGAGTAACAAGGAGAAAGCAAATGCGGAGCGAGAGAGCGTGCAGAGCAAGCTCGACGTGGGTCTCGCAATCTCACTCCTTGGGCAAGGCAATTATGAGAAGGCAGCAGCGTCGTTCCTCAAGGTTGGAAGTGTAAAGACATTGGGAGAATGGGCGAACACAGTCAGCGTGACCTCAACGCATTTTATGGGTAGTCCATGCTCATCGTGATCTGTCCGTTATACAGCTCATCGCTCCGGGGGACATCGCGATCTATACAACCCTTTGTGCTCTGGCGTCATTCAAGCGACCTGACATTCGCTCCCAAGTACTTGACAATGACAACTTTAGTGTTTACATCGAGCAGGAGCCGTACGTGCGAGAGTTGCTGGAGTCATACATGGGCAACCGCTTCAAGGCGGTGCTTGAAGGTCTCGAAAAATACTCGGTCAATCATTCCTCTGCTTTCAGCCACTACGTGCCGTGAATTCTGACTCTGATCCTTATCAAAAACCAGACCCGACATTATGTCGATATCCACCTGTCATCGCACATGGCGAAGCTCATAGATCTCATTCGAAGCCGCGCTCTCGTGCTGTACTTCCAACCATTTGCATCAATCAAGCTCGAGCGTATGAGCAGTGCATTTGGGTGGTCCATCGAGGAGCTCGAGCGACAGGTCGTATCTCTAATCCAGGCCGGCGAGATCCAGGCGCGAGTGGACAGGCAGAACAAGGCGAGTCTCGCATGGTAACAGGCATCGATGATCAGTCACTCATGAAGCATCATCACAGATTCTCAAAGCGAAAGAGACAGACCAGCGCGCGGCGCTCTTCATGCGTACTATGAAGACGGGTGAGAACATGCAATCCGCGAATAGAAAATTGCTGCTCCGCATGCGACTGTACGTCTTCAGCATTCCTATGAACTCTCTCCTTGAGTAACTGGTGGATTGTTATGTAGCCAACAAGCGGATTTGATTGTGAAAGCACCGAAGGGTCACCAACCACAGACCGGGCACCCGAGTGAACAACTGCCTTCCGACATATTCTGATTGTGCATCTGCATTTATTTCTACCATATCCGTGTATTCGTACCAGAGACACCTCAGTCGCTCGCTGTGTATTCGATGCTTTCGCGGATCTCAATGATTGAGCACATCTTATTCAGGCCTCATTGACGAAACGACTCAATCCAGATTGACGTGCATCTTACGGAATGCATACTCACCCTTCTGCTTGGTGACGGTTAGCCCGTTCCGCTCACCATTCAGCCTGCCGTTACTTCTCCGAGAAAACGGCGGATCAGACAATCTCACAGCGAATCGTGACCTCGCAGTGAAGTCATCCCCTCTATATGATCGCAAGCGTGCTGATCATAAGGTCGTGTTTGGGGCATCTCATCACATTCGAAGAAGCCATCGACGCTTCGCACAAAACACCTTGAGCCTACAGCCGGTCCGCTGCAGCCCGCGCCGTATATGCGTCAAGATATTCCCGTTACTGGCTGCTTCTCCTGTGTCCTCGTGATACACGGCGACATTCATGTCCCCTCTGGACGTGAACTTGCACATAAGATGATGGGGCGAGGGTTTCTCTGACATGAGCATAGCAGTGATAGCTTGACTTGAACGCGGAGCACTGATCGAGATGGCCCGTGCTTTGCATGCCTTGTATCTGGTCGCTTTGTGTCTTACGAGGTTACTTCTCTCGGCGGCGGCGAACAACACCTGTACGTTGGCGCCATTGGGAGAGGGTGAAGATGATACGGATCAGGTGCGCTTCTCCATGCTTTTACCACGGTGGGACGCGTTCGTTAATTTCTCTGCAATAGATTGAGGCCGCCATCGCGCAGTGTGGTCACTATGGCACGGTCACCTTCGCTCCGGGCGAGTACATCGTCACAAGGTGAGTGCTCAGTGTAAAAGAAAGTAGGCTCTGATAGCATGTCGGGCAGGAAGATGACCTGGGACTTGGTAGAATCACGAGTAGACCTGCACGGCTACCTCAACGTACGTACCCATGCGAACCAGCCAACATATCCTACATCACTTGACCGCTCTCCACCACCCGCAGTTCAAAGCGGACCTGCCTTACTGGATGAAGCCCGAAAACACGTACCGCGTCATCTTCGTACAGAGTCAGGCGTCCTGGTTCGTGATCACCGGGCACGACTTTGTCGTCGACGCGCACAATACGGGCGGGATTATCGGGAATGGACAGTACTGGTGGTCGTGGTACGGCAACGGCACGCGCATCGACGGGGATGGACGCCCGGTGTCGCTCACGGTGTATCGCGCGGCGCGCGCGGCGATCAATAACTTTAGGATCGAGAGCCAGCCCTTCTGGTGCAATGCGGTTGTCGAGAGCGAGGACGTGGTGTATGATGGGATGTATTGCAATGCGACGAATGCGGACCCTACGTACTTCAACCAGAAGTGAGTCATAGCGTGACTGTTCCGGGATTCGGATGAACACTGACGTTGTGATTAGCATTGTGTGGAACACAGATGGTGAGCGCGTCCGGCGGTTATGCACAGCTTTTGCTTGAGACGGCCTTCGTCGCAGGTATCGACACGTACAGGTCCAATAATATATCCTTGCTGAACTTCGACGTGCGTCATGGCTTTTCTGTACGATGTCGACTTGCTTGACGAGTGATGTTTCATTGCAAAGATCACGCTTGGAGACGATTGCGTTGCTATCAAAGGCGTTAGTAAAGAATCTCCATCATACAGTCAGCGAAACGCGTCGACTGACAGCTCTGTGCGCTAGAACTCGACAAATATATATGCCAAGAATATCACCTGCACAGGCGGTACAGGCATCGCATTCGGGTCTCTGGGGCAATACTACGACCTGGTACGCTAGCGTCTGTTCTCCTCCTCTGGCCCTCGGGCCCGTCTGTCCGTGCTATCCAATCCTACACTGAGCGATGCCGCGGCCGACAACACTGACACTGACGTCGGTGATCATTGCAGATCGACAACGTCGAGAACATTACGATAGAGGACGTCACCGTAAGTGTTCATTATTTCCTGAATGATCGCACCTCTATGATGAGATGATGCATGCGGCGTGACCGGCTTCTGGCATAGATGATGCGGCCGGACCCTGTCATCCAGCCGTACATGGAGCATGGGGTAGGTGACCGCTGCACAACAAGAGTCAGACGGCCGAGCTGATCTGGCCGTGCTGCGTGTGTCGTGTCGAACAGATTTATTTCAAGTCTTGGACGGGAACAACGATTGGGTTCCCACCGGCCGAGGGAGGCGGAGGACGGGGTGAGTGATTGGGAGAGCCTAGCTTGAGCATGTTAGCGTCCGCGTCTCATCTTTCTCCACAATCAGGCCATGTCGCGAATGTCACCGCGCGCAACTTCCAGCTTGACAATGTCACATATCCCATCCAGCTGTACCAGACTAACTCTGGACACCCGTGAGTGCCACTAGCTCAGGCGGCCGTCCAGGGGCTGCAGCATCAAGCTGCTCGTGATGCTATCTGATAACTGTCACGTCAGAGGAGACGCGCCATCAGAATATCATTTTGGTGACATGATCTTTGTGAACTTTACCGGCACATCGTCGACGAGTCTGTGTGAGTAGAATGTTCTATTTTTGCGCGGATAATATTAAGCATTGGTGGAATGATAGTGGTTGATATGGAATGCAGTCCAGCGTCGCCATGCACGGGGCTTATTTTCAATGATATCGACGTTGCACCGCCCACCGGGGAGACGGCAACATTTAATTGCTTCAATGTCAGAAGCCAAGTGGGACTCGCTGGTAAGCTGTCCGCGGCGAGGCACGGATGCCGTATGACTTACCAATCCCGCAGCATGCAACACGTCTGCGCAGGCGTAAATGATGGGAATGACAGCGGCACGTCTTGCTTCTCATTGTGTAAATCACGAATCAAATGTGGCGGTTTAATTGAGCGATGCCATCTCTCGCTTTGACATTGTCCCCCGGTCGCACGGGCCTGCGAGTGTAGGCTATGGTTGGATCGTCCATGCAAGCAAATATCTAGATGACTTGACTGCGCTGCAGACTGATCTCCCTGAACGTGTGTTCTGAGCAGACGAGTGTTTCTGACGGTCTCCTGGCAATGCACGCGCAGCCACGCTATTCGATTCGCAGTTACCGGATAAGGATTGGGAATTGCTATGGCAATGGGCGCCTCTTAGTGACATCGCAATCAAAAGGACATGTCCCGCACGCACAGCCGTGTAGGCCAGTCCTCTCCTCTTTATATCTTTTCTTCCACCCCTTCCTGGGCTTCGCATACTTTACACCCCCTTACTGTCCTTCACTTCAGGCCGGTCCTCTTCGCTCGTTTTCCGCTGTGCGGGACGACAACGACGACAAGCACCAGAGCCCTCCTGCAGCGCACTGAGCACTCATGTCTGCTAACTGGAAGAAGCGTTCTTCGAGCCTCGACTTCTCGGACGGCAAGATGCCTCCGCTCACGCAGCACCCCGACATGGACAACCCGTTCGCAGATCGCGCCGATGAGGGGCCCAGTCATTTGCAGCGCAACAAGTCCGAGCGCAGACGGCTGCAGCCACTCCAGCGGACCAACACCATCGGCGCGGTTCCGCCCGCTCCTTACAAGCCTGAGACTATGATGGACAGATGGCACGTTTGGATGATCAACGAAGGAGGAAAGAGGCTCTTCTTCTTCTTCTTCATTTTCCTCCACATCTTGGTCGTCACCTTCGGACTGCTGTACTACAGCCTCAGTGATGACTTGACGGGCGCACGGGCCACCTTTGGTGTTACATATCGTGAGTGTCCTATCCTCTGCTGCGACGTTGCAATGGGGCCTTGAAGAGCTGGGGAGGTGATCATGCGGATGAGGACATGGAGACGGTGATGGGAATCTCTACGGCACGGCACCGATGCGCGGACGGCGTTCGGTCGGAGTTGATGCATCTCGGTCATCCCCATCGCATCGTCCGTGATCGCGTTTGCTGTGGCTACGGCTCTTCGCAAATGCTTCACGCTATTCCTACAGATTGGCTGACCATGTTATCCTTCCAGCAATCGCTCGTGGTGCTGCACTCACCCTCCATGTCGAAGTCGCCTTCATCCTGCTCCCCATCTGCCGGAATTTCATCTCGCTGCTCCGCCGCACGCCGCTCAACTACTATATTCCCTTCGACAAGAACATCACCTTCCACAAGGCCATGGGATGGGGCATCTGCTTCTTCTCCTTCGTGCACATTGCCGCTCACATGATCAACTTTGCTCGCCTCGGCTTCGCCCTTTCTGACTCGCCCAAGGAGCGTTTCATCATCTGGCTGCTCGCAAACTTCACGACCGGTCCAGGCGTTACTGGCTGGATCATGACGGCCGCGCTTGGCATCATGGTATGGTATGCGATGGAGAAGCGGCGCCGTGCCAACTTTGAGCGGTTCTGGTACTCGCACCATTTGTTCATCGTCTTCTTCCTCAACTGGCAGCTGCATGGCATGTTCTGCATGATCCAGCCCGACCGCGAGCCGTTCTGCTCCTGGAACACCATCGGACTCTTTTGGGTGCGCAGCCCAGGCTCTAATCTCCATCTCAATACCCTTCTTTCTGACGATATCCCCATGGATACCTGTAGCGGTTCTGGCT
Source organism: Laetiporus sulphureus 93-53 (assembly GCF_001632365.1). Lineage (NCBI taxonomy): Eukaryota > Fungi > Basidiomycota > Agaricomycetes > Polyporales > Laetiporaceae > Laetiporus > Laetiporus sulphureus. The sequence continues at coordinate 89,519 of NW_024468584.1, forward strand.
CACCGGCGGGGTGATCTTCATCTTCGAGCGTATCTTGCGTGAAGTGCGTTCTCGCCACCGGACCTACATCTCGAAGGTCATCCAGCACCCGTCGAACGTGCTGGAACTGCAAATCAAGAAGGAGAAGACGACGACGCGCGCAGGCCAGTACATCTTCCTCTCCTGCCCAGAGATCTCGTACTTCCAGTGGCACCCCTTCACTCTCACGAGGTGCGTTGGCATGGTAGTCTGCACGCACCCCCTGGTGGGAAGGCTGACGCTTCTCTTGGGCACGCAGCGCACCGGAGGAAGACTACATCTCCGTGCACATCCGTGTTGTCGGCGACTTCACACGCGCGCTTGCGGAGGCTGTTGGCTGCGACTTTGACTCCAAGGGAAGGGGCACCGAGAACGGCGGCAAGCTTATCGGCACGGCGGCCAACCCGCCTGTCAACCGCGTCCTGCCGCGCGTCATGGTCGATGGTCCGTTCGGCAGTGCCAGCGAGGACTTCCTCAACTACGAGACAGTTCTGCTGGTCGGTGCTGGTATCGGTGTGACTCCGTTCGCTTCGTGCGTGTCTCGAATTTATATTTGTGCAGGAATACCCTGCTTAGCTCCATTCCTGCGTCAGGATTTTGAAGTCTGTTTGGTACCGTATGAACAACCTTGACAAGTCGAAGCCTACGCGTCTCTCGAAGGTGCGTTCACTTCGGGAGTTTGTTCCTGCCGACAAGCGCTCACCACCTTCTCCGTGATCCCTGCTTTGGGTCGCTGCCGGCGGCTTTTCTAGGTCTACTTCACCTGGGTGATCCGCGATTTCGGCAGTGCGGAATGGTTCCACTCACTCTTGCAGGCCATCGAGGAGCAGGACACGCAGAACAGGATCGAGATCAACATTTATTTAACCGCGAAGATTAAGGAGGATGACATGAACAACATCATCGTGCGTACCCGCGCCTGCGCTTACCCGTCCCCACTGCGTTCCAGACGTCTCTGCTATCTTCCGACTCTATTCCGCACGCCGTCCCGTATCTCTCCCCATGGTGATGCACGCAGTGACTGATAGCCACCTCCCGCTTCTTCCCTAGGTACAAGACGTGGGCGCCGAGAAGGACGCGATCACGTCCCTCCGGGCGCCGACGCACTACGGCCGGCCCAACTGGGACAGGGTGTTCAGCTCTGTCGCCGAAAAGCACCCGGAGACGGATGTTGGCGTGGTGAGTGCTGCGGCCCCGATTTGTTGTCGTGTGATGCGTGATGCAACGGGGGCTAATGGTTGATCTGGCTGTGTTTCACCCCAGTTCTTCTGCGGGCCTGCGGTGCTCTCGAAGCAGCTTCACGTCTGTTGCAACAAGTACTCGACGCCGGACGGCACCAAGTTCTTCTTCGGCAAAGGTATGCGTTGCTGCTTGGCTGCTGCGTGTCTGTTCGTTCGTTCGTGCTGCTCACCACGGTGTGTTTTCGTTCCTGCACAGAGAATTTCTGATACCTTTCCGAACTCACCGCGCCTGCGTGGTGCTCGATGCTCTCATTTATGGACTGTAGTTGGCTGCTGTGTGTCACTCCCTGTATCGCTACTTCGTGTCAGTGAGCATCATACGGGCGTGTGCCCACGTTTTGTTTTTTCATACTCCGGGATGTTTAGCCGTTAGTGCGCGGATGGTTGCTCTGCTGCAATACAGATATATTATTAGCAGGCCTAGTACTGTTTGGATGAGGCAGAGTCGCTGGATACTAGTCTAGCGCGAAGCCAGCCACCATCACGTGAGATGCGTTTCGCTTCACGTCAATGGGCTTACGCGGTCGATGCGCCTGCCACTCGCCCGTCGCGTATCATCGATTCACATTCCCCCCGCCGCCTCAGTTTACGGCAACATACGTTAGACGATCGATCGACCAAGCTGCAGGGATTAACGAGGGTGATCTCTGCAACAGCATCTACGTACGTACTACATCATCTTTTTTTCTCGTACAGTCTGGCCGCAGATGGCACGAACCAAGGTAACTTCAACGGACAGCGAACTTCATAGGAAAAAGGAATCAGAAAGGACGTCTCGGTAGGCGACCACTTGGTGCGATCCGCGCCTGTGAGCGGCAGCTCTGCTATGCGCGTTTCACCGGAGGGGAAAACTCAATGGAAAATGCCGACCAGCGCCCGAGCCCTGATGATTCAGTGCATGGGGAGCGATTGCCTAACGGAGGGAATGGACCCAAGTCGCCCATCGTGAAGTACATAGCCGATGTTTGATCGGGGTCTTGGGCTCGATTCTTGGCCCTTTTTCCCTATTCCTCTTTCTCTCTTTCTGCGCTAAATGCTGACAGCAAATTCTCCGCATGATGCAGTTCAGGCTGCAGTTTAGATGGCCGCGAGTTGTGATGACTGACGAGAGTACGACGATTGGACGGCTCACTTTCAATTTGTCAGGACCGGCGCACTAGAAGTCGAGCAGCCCCGTCTGCCCAAGGTCGTATACGGCCATGGTTCCCCGAGAAGGCCTCGTAATTAATGTGTGGTTGATGCACCCGAGTGACCGTGCAGTCGTTGCTGGCTTTTACTGCGGGTCTCGGGCGTTGCGGACGCCGTGGCGTCGCTCAGTAGAACGATCCGGGACGTCGGGGATCTCCAGCTCGTTGACACCTTGTTATTGTCAATTTCTACCTCAGGTAGCGGAGCGAGAAACGCGGATCTGTGGTTGTGTGAGGCATTTTTCCCATGGCGTTGTGGTTTCGCCAAGGATGGACGGGGTTCCTCACCTGCCACATTGAAGTAGGGGAGTTCATGTCATATCGGCAGTGAGGAGGGTGGAGATGAATGCTGGACAACGTCACCAGTCTCTCCGTGAGATCTCCTGCAATTCAGTACGGGACTTCACAAACGGTTGACGGTTCACGGGTAGGCTGTGACGCCCTGGAGGCCTTTGACGAGCAGGGTGGCCAGAGCAACCCAGAGCGACGAGCATACCTCGTTGGACAGTTTCCGGACAACGTGTTCGCCTACAGCTTCAACAACCCTGCATTTGGGAAAACCATACCTGTCCGACCGTCGTCCAGGCTCGCGAGGGGACAAACGCATTCCTCGTTTTGCGGGTGCAATCGTCATCCACCTATGCGCACATCGAACGGGAGCTATGCATGGCATGCACTTGTGCCAATAATACCTGCAGCACCATAGCGATCAACGAGTCGTGCGCGCGACAGGAACCAGAAATGGTCGCCGTTCGAGGTCGGTAGTCTCTCCGCTGCAACGAGCAAGCTTAACAGTGTCGATCTAGATTTCTCTGTTAATCGTTCACAGCTGCCGTCTCAGGAGCATGAGGTTGGCAAAGCGAAATGAATTGGACCACAAAGACGATGATGTACAAATGACGTACTTGCTAGGTACGTAGGAAGCGCCCCCGTTCTTCCATAGCAGGGGTGCAGCCTTTCCTGTACCTTCTGGCTTTGTGCATGAGCCGACCATCTGCAAAGTTCCAAGTTCCAGAGCGCAGCTCAAGGTGAAGGCCAGCCTGGCCTCCACGATGACGACGGCCCGATACAACGCGATCGCCACACGAGCGACGTGATGAGGTTCTGCGAGGTTCTAGGTGAGGCAAAAGTGGACTATGTGGACGACGCTGCTGTGGTATGCGAGACAGCGCACTCGGTATGATTGATCGGAGAGTCATCTTCGGTCTATGCTGACCCCGAATGACGCTGGAACTTCGGGAAGGTGGCAGGTGAATTCCTATTGCGATTGTCCCTCACTCTAAACGGCGATGCACAGCCTACGGGAAGCGGACTATGACTAATGATCCCGACTACCCCGAGCGTCGGAGCATTTGGCTGGGACTCGAATCGACGCTGCGTGCTGGTGGGCGATCTAGGCGGGGACGGCTATGCTGAACAGCAATGAACTTTGATGAAACTAATAGAGACAGCTCGCGTCTTAGGCCGTCAATGGAGGGACTCGAAAGGACCCGCGACAAGAGTAAGCGATTAGTTGTCAGAGTGGCAACGACTAGGTTGGACGGCAAGTTCCGCAGTTGAAATATCAAGGCACGTCTGCCGGTTGCCGCTCGTATCGTAGCGTAGCGTGACGCGTCACTGCGCCGCTGAGGAGTGCGCTGTCCATGCCAACGAGACCAAGATGCACGGAGTGGACGGAGCTCGCAGGATCCGCAGAAGGCGAATTCAGAGGGAGGGGCACGGTAATTGCACTAGATAACAATCAACGATGATGTGGACCTACAAACGGAATCACCGCGCAGGAAACGGCCGCGGAGTTCTATGGATTAGGAAGGGCGTGACCCGTAGATTGGGCGGATAGGTCAGTGTCCGCGTTTTGTTCTATTATTTAACCGACAGTTGAAAATATGACATGAGGTGGTGAATTGATGGACGGAGCCTATTCTGTCGCTCGAGCGCGGCCTGATTCGCAGCACACGCTCGCCGCCTGCTGGAGACTGCCATTGGAAGCGAGCCAAATTCCCGCAGGAAGGGTTCCTGTTGCTCGATATGGCTCGCAACCCAACCAAGGGCCAAGATTCAGAATCAGACGAGCATAGTCCGACCCGTCGATATCTCGGGACGAGCGGCTCATTAGGTCCTATAAGTTTGGGCGTTGTAGGCGCATCGATCCTCGTCCGTATTCCAACCCCGATCACTTCCCCCAGCACTTACGTTACATGACGCCCTTATCCGTCTCGCACTGTCTCTCGGACCACTCTGCCTCTCCTACCGACCGTCCTGAACGTTCGCGGAATGCCAAAGGTGACCTCATCCCGGCAGAGACGCTGTTCCATCTAATCTCTCGCCACCGCTCTAGCGCAAGCTAGGCATCGTGCCAAGCGAAAAGCCTATATAGAACAGGTGAGCCGCCGCCGCTCGTCCTCGTCACCGCGAGCCCAGCGCTCACCGTTCTCGATGCAGCTTGAGCAAACGGTCACGAAGCTGCAGACCGTCCTTGCTCTCTCTCCAGACCAAGTCGCTGCCTTGCCACCACCTCTGGTCAGGATCCGTGAGCTGGAGGAAGAGAATGAGCTCCTGCATCGAGAGATAGACGAGCTTCGGCGCCAGCTCGAACTTCGAAACGCCCGCCTTCGCCCTGACATCACACACCGCAACGCCATGGTAATGCAGACTGACGATGCTCGCTCTGACCGCGACGCTAGACGTCGGAGGATGACTGACTCCAACATCTACATGGTGTGTCTATACGTTGCATCATGGAGCTAGTGTATAATAATGATGGTTCTCAAGGACGATAAGCCAATGCAGAATGGGAACATCCCGCAGGTCCACAGCCCTCCACCGCCTCTGTCTATACCCTCCTCATCTCATCACGCCCAAAATGCACAACAATCGTCTGTCTACTCCAGGTCCACGTCATCTGCCCTGCTCCATCCATATGCAACGTACCAGATACCGGGGACTCCTTCAGGGTCTAGTTCTACCTCAAGCCCGTCATTCTCGGCGAGTACCTCTTCCCTTCATGCCAGTCTTGTGGTTCTACCCAGCTGCGCTGCTGAGAGCTCGGGATCCTAGTGACGGTATCTCTTTCCTTGTCAACAGCCTAGCGAATACGCGCCGCCTCCCGTGTCCCACCCCCAGCATCGCACCACATCTTCTGGCCATCCGATGCTTCCGCCATTTTCACACACGGCGAATCAGTTCGAGTATATCAAACTCGAAGAGGACAACTATCATGTGAGAAAGCCCGCGGAGCGTTCTCTTTCACACACAGCTCATAGATTTTTTTCTTCTAGCATCACAGTGTGCCCCAAAACAGTGGGTATTCCTCAACATTGCATCAGTATACAGCTAGTCAAGCAGTAAATCAGTGGCATGGCTATTCGGCAGAACGAACCTAAGTCCTGCATGAAGTAGCGGGAAGGCTGGCGTTTTTCTCATCACTGCACGCATTCGTTATTGTTTTTGATTTGTCGGCGCCATCCTTGTATTCCTTGCAAAGGTGTCTTCTGCTCCTGTGTTCTTACCTTTCTTGCTGTCTTGCATCGTACGCTATCACCGCTGTCTTGCGCTTCTATGACAGAATGGACATCCGAGAATGTTGTGGAGCGGCTTGCATATCAGCTCGTATATCGACCCTCAATAGGCCAGCCACATGCTGCACTTGCCCTATCTTGACGTTCGTTCGCATGCCTGCAACGTTGTTTGATCTTCTCTGAACTAACTCTGAATGGTTCGCGGAGGCAAATATTCCTCCGGAGCCGATTGACTCGGATTGAGTAGGGTTTGATTTCTTGTCACAACTCTGTTCTCGCGGATGCCTCGTATAGAGCGACACACGGTGACAGTGGGCGTAGTCCGACGACTATCCTGGGTTCAGTGGTCAAAGCGCTGTCAAGTCCGCCTGGGGAAGTGAAGCCGAAGGTGTATCATGTATGGGAGGCGGCCACCACGTGTCCATACATGATCATCCGGACAGGGACGATGGGTCAAAGCGTCCCGGCTGGAAGCTAGCTGCATTTGCGCTAGCGGTGCCTGTCTTTTTCCACGTACGAAGAGAATTCCTCAGGCAGCATTGCTAATGGCATGTTGTTCGGTCTTTCAACGGCGACCTGCCCGCTTCGGCATAGCTGGCCCATGAACCTAATTTACCGCTAACCAGGCAGGGCGTCAAGACGTTGAACACCGGACCTAGGAATGGAACAAGGTTGTGTACGCCGTCGTGAGGGGTTGCCATGTACAATACAAAGGAGTTGCGACTATCGTACACGGAGACTTGGAGCACGTTTCGACAAGGGCGCCAGTAGGATCGTGGGCGTTGCTGTATTCTAACCGCCCATCTAAATTTCCTAGTCACCGAACACAACATGCATGCGCTCTGACCGATCATAAACGCTGCCCAGATGACGTTCACCTGGGAGATGCAGCTGGAGAATCGGACGTCATTACCCCTTACCTAGTATGACTGAATTGTAATTGCGATATGACCAACTGCGTGCCCGTTCGAATGTGCGCTGCCTCGCGTCGGGTGTCATCGTTGCTTATCTGTACGTTTGTCCTCCGGTCATTAATGATTCCCGCGAAGGTTCGTTCAAAACGCGACCCTTTCAGCAGCTACTATTGATGATTCATGTCTGTGGCGTTTGGAAGGGTAGTGCATGGCAGTACAATCGACGCCCACTGGCACCGTCCGCTCGCCTCGGTCATTGAGGTCATCCTTGCTGACGTTTACCTGCTGCTACGTTGGAGAGTGTCCTACTGCTTTCCAGACGGAACCAAGCGGATACCCGTTATTCAATTCAGCGTGTTAGAGCGCCATGGCTTAGTGGCGCTGGAAAGACCCTCCCGCAGATGGTATCAAAGAGGCGGTCCGGTCCCCATTTGTTCAAGAGCACAACGACTTCCAAACGCAGAAACACGGGTGATGGGGCACGAGCATCAGAAGCAATCTGCATTGTCACAATCCGGAACAAAGCCGTGAAAGCGCCGCGCGCTAAACTTGCTGAGATCCGTGTCAGTGGAAAATGATGCTGCAGTGAGCTTGCCTCGATGGCCTTACCCCGCCCGTATTCGGCTCAGGCGGCGTTAACGTGTTCTCTCGGCCTTTCCAAGACATGCAGATCATACCACGAAGCTGCCCGCTTCGAGTTCTGATCGATCCAGAGAGAAGCACCATCTCAGTACGACGATGGCATGGCACTCGTGAGCATCCCTCGATGGCTGCTTCACGCCGATGCGCTCTCTTCAATGCAAATGCAAACCAAATAACTCGTTGAGAATAATCTGGAAGAAGACTGGTTGATCGTCGCGGATATAAGAAAATGAATTAAGTATGCTAGATTTATAGCGTATGTTTCAGACGTGAGACGACCATGCTTGACCTATGTTCAACTGGCCCGTTGGAATGAACACTGCGTGTGGCAGTCCACCACCGGCAAAAATATACATGCCGTGGCCAGAGTAAGCACGTGCCACAATTGAACGTAGCCACCAACGCGTTCTTTTGGACAAAGTCACTGCAGGTTCACCTTCATCCGCTCATACCACCATCATCCACACCGAATCAACATGAGCTGTGAACGAAACGACCAGCGAAAGAGACGGGAGCACATGAAACAAGTAAGGCATGCAAGTGAGTCGGACAAAGAACAGTGCAATGTATGTGGTGAACGTACACTGATGCCACACCATTCGCGACACGCGTAGGGTTCAGGAAAGAGAGGGACGAAGAGACAGCCAAGATGGCTGGTAAGATTACTGCTGTACAAAAGACTGCAACGGCTCACTCAAACGACCCGCATATACAGCAACGATGGCATACTTCAGCTCTCGCAAGACGAAAAGCTTGGGTCAACTTAAGGAGCGTAATAAGGACCATCAGAAGAAGGCTGGGACCACCACCTCCGTTGGTCAAAGCTCAACGGCAGAACACTCTAACATCGAGCACATGTTGTCGAACATGACCATGCTGTCGGTCCCAAAGACAGGCAACGCCACAGCCCTGGTCAGGGAGTGGGGATATGGCCGACGGCCCGACTATGTGATCCCAGGGAGGCCTCTTTGGGAAGACCTAGAGAAAGCCGGCATCTCCATCGACGCAGAGTCAATGGATACGTTTGGTGCGTGTCAACGAATCTCAGCACTCGGTTGAGTGGCACGTCCTAACAACAGTTGATCAGCACTTGGAGCGAAAAGATATCACTATACGAGCACGTCACTGACCCCGTACCTACTGCATCACGCCATGAATGAGACCACCGGACAGTACAATCTCTGGGCTGCCTGCGAGTATGCGATGACAGAAAAGTACGTCTGCCACTAGACTACTCGCCAACTTGTCTGACTTGCGTTGAAGTCCAAAGGATACGCCTGTGGAGGAGCTCTTCCACAAAGCTGTAGAGCGGCTGGTGAGCGCATTGCCAGACTATTACATGGTTCAGCGCACATAGATCATCTCTACAGATCGTTGAACTGGGGCTCCTGATGCTGGACAGCAATTCTGGTCCACACTATACATTCGTCGACCCTAGTTGGAGCGACCACTGCGATGTGATGGTCGCGCAGGCATTGAGGTTGCTGACCATCTTTGAGAAGCGGGGGGCTGATCGCGACAGAGTTATCATCTCGGTGTGTTAGGAACATGCGATATTGTGCAAAATCCTTACGCAGTGCCACAGATACCTGCCACCGATGCTGGCATCCAGGCCGCAAGGCAGCTGGAACAAGACCACTTGGTTCCAACCAGGTTGCTGCTTGTGTCGACAGCATCACAAGCAGTAACCTGTGTGGAAGCCGGAGTGTGCTCGCTCAACGTGAGCTATGAAGCAGTAAGTGTATGATCAACTTGAATCGCAGTCAACTCAAATTCTGTATAAACCTAGCTGGCACAGACCTGCGCCTCGGCATACAGGGGCAAGCTCATGTGCAATGCCACGCAGCTGATCCAGGGCATCATCAACCTCAAAAGGGAGCACAGATCCGAGATGAGGGTATACGTAACAGATCTCACAAATGTGCATTGTCTTGATCTGTCTTGTGGCTTGACTGAATAATCCGGGTTTCGCAGATGGAAGTCCTGCATCTCCTTCATGGCATTGACGGGATCACTCTGAGGCAAGATCTCTCTGAGCAAGCGCAACGCCAATCTGTGATCATTTCGCACACACCAAGCACGGACAATGCAAGCGGTGTAACAAGCAGCCTCCCTGCAAGAAACTCCATTCTTGAGAGAGAAATCACGAACCGCACACTAGACGTTGGCCTTCGGCAGATGATCCAGCACCTGAACATAGTCAAGAAGCAGTTAGGCTGTCTGCTATTCAGGAGGCATAGAATGGCTCGCTCCACGCACTACCAATTCAGGATGCAGCACAGCGACGACTTCATAGGCGATGTCGATATGGAAATCAGCTTCCAGCTGGAATTACGCTTCAACGGCCTCGCCTTCGCTGCGGCGCGATCGGATGCTAGGATCCAGCATAAAGGATTTAGTGAAGCTGTCTATCAACGATATGGTGTCGAAGGACACCGCATCGGTGAGGTGGTGGAAGCGAAGTATGCCAGTCTGGTCCGCGAGGTCGAAAACAAGCCTGACTCGGAAACTCAATACCCGGATGATGTAGCCGTGTCTTTGGAGCCGACGGAGCCCGCATCAGATCGAGAGTGAAGGTGTCGATATATGCGATGACGGATTTAGGGCGGGACACGGCCGCAGCTGGGACGGGGAGGCGGCGTAGTATATCACGAGCCAAAATGACGGATTATCAAATGAATAGAGAAGCTTTGACCGAGCATGTGCGTGAAAATGCAAAGATGATATCGGCCGAGGTCAGCTGTACATTGACAGATAGCACGAGGAGTTTCTTCGCGAGATGGGTATCATGGCATGAGAGGACGAGCGGTCGGAAATGTCGAGGGCGAAATAGCGGCTAAATGTCCTCAGGATCTTGGGAATGTCAGCAGGACAAACTCCAGTATTAGGGAGGCTCACGATAAGATAGCCTACCAAGGGATGACATGCCTGCAGCCGCGGTGGCAATTAGGTTAGGCGAGTTCTCGACTTTGATGCATGCTGCGCTTCGCTGATGAAGGCCCGGTCTGAAGCGACAGGGATCTAGGCGGAGCGCTCCGTCAATCTCTCTGAAGCTCACGATTGCGGCAAACGGCGAAGCAAAGGAAAGGGCTGGCGTCTTGTCGACGGCGTCGGACGATATTTTCGGACCTATGGAAATGAAGGTAGCCCGGTGCCCACAGCCTCAAGAACGCTTGCAGTCCACATGTAGCTAATTGATTACTCACCAAGAGCTCTCAGGAGCGATCAACGCACATCCGAAGGAGGGTAGTCACTAAAGACGCCTTGTATGGTCTAGTCAGCTCCCACACAGTACGTGCCGACAAGATGAGAGTGGCAATTCGATGAGACGGGGCGCATTCTGACGGTGTCTTCATGGCTCGCCGTCTGCCACACAAACGTTCGAAGGCTCGGAAATGAGTACAAGAATGCCATAGCGACTGAGTCTTTTTGAGCGACGGTGAAATTCTTACTGGTATCCGCAATTCGCCTACCTTGGCCATCATGCATCAGGGTCCAGAGCCACACAAGAATAACTCTGCCGATTCAGAGCACTAGATCGACCGTTTGAACGTGGAATATAGGCTTCGACGGTCCTCAGCGGGCAAGCAGCGAGGTCCGAATCTAGTCCTGACGGCGGGGCTAGCCGTGCGATGAGCCGAAGAGCATGAATTACACAGAAGATCGCCAGAACAGCATCTGCCTTGCAGTGAGTATGCAAGGCCCGTTCTCGGTTCGGTTGACGTTGTGTGGTCTTCGTCGCGATCGAAGAGGACGAAGAGCGGGAGCGTGAGAGATCAGTCCAACAATGCGCTCCCGAGCGTCCACGTCGCTCAGCACCTGCTATGTCGCTGCCATTGCGCCTCCGTAAGGCTAAAGCACTCGTCTCGCAGTCGTCGCAGACAAAGTCAGATCCGTCCAATGCTGAAGGGAAGGCAGATGCGTCGCCGCCCTTTCCCTTCGCACGCTACATATCGGTAACAGGCGTGCACGTCTGCCTGCTGGTCTTCACCGCTCTCTATCTGCCCCGTACAGATCTCTCATTCCTCATAAGCCTATCTCCCTTCCAACGCCGTCATGTTGACACTGGAGGCTCTCAGGACGCGCCGTCCGATGCCATGACGCTGTTGACGTCGAATCCGACGCAAACAGTTGCGTGGATGTGTCTCGGGACATTCATCATACAGGCCTGGTGGTCAAACTGGCTGAAGACCTGGTCTGTCGAGGCCAGAGAGGCAGCGACGGGGAAGCAGGATGCAGCCGAGTTGACCAAGCAGAAGATGCGCAGACGGTTCCTCAATGATCTCTGGGTGGAGGTGCGTTCCGCATTCTCGGCCTAGCAAGAGTGCCACTCAGTCTTCCGTGCTGTGTGCATTTAGACATTCAAAGGCGCATTCGCCGCAACGGCCATAGTGTCGGTTGCTTTCCATGTCGTGCTTGTGTTCTTTGGCGCACCTATCGCGAGGTAATGATGACATTTAGAGTTCTTGACGTTACCTCTCTAGCAGCCGCGTAAAGTCACTGAGATTTCTCCCAGTCATGTATTCCAGACATACTATCTTGCCCTGCTTCTCGCGCTTCTGACGATTTGGACGCCCGCATATGCGCTCGGCCCGCCCACTATGGGATCCAACACGGAATCTCTGCTGATTAGGTTGACCTGGATCCGACTCTTCGCTGAGCTCTCGTGCGTCTCCTGTTTCACCTTACAACTCGATATTTCTAAATGAATGCTCCCGCCGGTCGTTCTCATTGCTATCTCTCCGATTTGGCTTCTCTCTTCACTTCCTCTCACCCTAACTACAAATACCAGGCCACGGACGCCATTGGAACGGACCATGGTGTATCCAGCGATCGGCGCTATGCTCGGCTGTTGGTCCGGGGCCATCCCCATTGGCCTTGACTGGGACAGGCCCTGGCAGGTACGCTTCCCTTAGTAGAGTTGCAGACTTCGCGCGAGACTAATTTCAGCATCTTCTCAGGCATGGCCACTCACCCCTGCGTTCGGCGCAATCTTTGGATACATTGCCGGGTCTCTCACCGCCTTAGTCACGAGCGTTGTGACTTGGCTTGCAGAGACCGATATCATATCCAGTCAGGTTCCGGCAAAGAAACAAAAGGGCAAGCAGCGGTAGTACCCGGATATCTCATGTTCTAAACCTACGTCGACGTCTAATCTTCTAGATCTATTGCCCACTGGTCCGTCTCGTTAGTTTGCGTTGCGCAAGTCTCCGATAGAGTTGGTGAAATAGTCTGGGATGGTTGTCGATGGATTCGGTCCTGTGATCTCCCACTCGTGCGTGATTCCTGACGCAGCGATTAGCCCAGGATGCGGCCCGCAGCAGAGCATTTGATACGCATACCTGTCAGCACGAGCAGGGTTGCGAGCCCTCCACCCTTGCCGAACTCGATGTCCGTGTTCAGCCGATCGCCCACCATAATGGTCCGCTCAGGGTCGAATCGGTACCTGCACACATGCAGTCCACTGTCACGGTGCTGATAGAAGGTGGCATGCATGCTTACTTAGCCCTGATGCAGTCCAACATTGTCTTCGCAGGCTTGCCGATGCTAACCGGGTCCCGGCCCAGCGCGCATGTGAGGGGAGCACTAATGGAGCCAGCGCCCGGGAGGAGACCCTCGGCGCTTGGGAAGGTGCTGTCGGTGTTGGTGGCAAGGAAGGCGCAATCTTTGTTGCGATGGAGGTATGTGAAGGCCTTCGAAAGCTTGGTATAGTTGATGCTAGTGTCGAGACCGCAGAGCACGGCGCCGACGTCTGGGTCGGGCTCGAAGTTCTTGAGGTGGAATTCTTCGAGCGTGTTGTCCGCTGGATCCTGCGATTGAGGACAGTATAAGGCTATATGCAGTGGAGGCGACGGTGCAACTGACCGTCCCGCCGATGTGGGCGATGCCCTCTTCGTCGAGCTCCTCTTCGAGGCCTTTCATGCCAATCACATAGACCTTCTTGTCCTTCGGGAGCTTCATTACGGATGATATGTAGACAGCCGACGCATACGCCGAGCCAAACACTTCTTCCTGTGCACCGCGAAGTCGCTTCATGCATCTGCACTCGTCTAACGCAACGCGCAGCACATACCACCTCCGCCGCAACCCCGAGTTGGTCAAATTTCTTCTTGTAGTTTTTCCGCGACTTGGTTGCATTGTTCGTGACGAAGAATATCTTCTTCTCTTGAATTGATACATAGCATCTATGAGCACGTCTGTCATCTAATACGGCTGAGTGCTGGACATACGCACTGCGCTCCCGGAGAAGGTTTAGTACCTCGGGAACACCGTCGACCAAACGGTCGCCTTGCCAGAGCACACCATCGCAATCGAGCAGCCAGGTATCATAGCGATCCAGCAAACGCTGGTAATCTTGGGCGGAACTGAGGCGCTTAGCAGCCATTCTAGTGCTGGTCACAGATGGTTTGCAGTTCACGGGTCGCAGAATGCAGGAGTGAGAGACGTGGACAGGGAGGGGAAGACTGCAAGATGCAAGATATGTGGGCGGACGTGCACGGACCTCAGTCAGCTATTAGCTCTCTCATACTCACGATCGCCGCCACAGCCGAACACCCGTGCGCTACTAGCGTCGTGCCGCAATATCAGGGAAACTGTAGATGAGCATAATGGTGCTCTCCGCGCTCATGGTACGCGAAGACAGGAACATGATAGAGTGAGTGGCGACAAAACGGGCAGATCCTCCGCGATAGCATCAGCTGGCCCTTGACATTAACCGAATTAACCGATCATGTACCGCATATATACTGACTCCATCAGTCGTCGTTCTGGTGGTCATAAGATAGCAGTATACATGCATGTATAGCGAGTGACAGGGAAGACATAAAGAGCGCCGTCGCGATACTGGAGATGAACCTCTGCAGCCCGAGGACCCTGCGTTGCCGCAGGTGGTAGAAAAGAGAGGGGAGCGGGAGGCAAGTCAATCTACTTCCTTCCACCTGTCTTTTCCTGTGACTTTATCACCTTCTTGACGATCTTCGCCTCCTCGACGAGGAACGCCCGGAGGATGCTGCAAATGAATGGATGAGGGCCCGCGCATGAGTCGAAAAAATGGGGTGAGACATACCGCTGCTTTACGCAGTTACCGCATCTCGAGCCACCGTACGCACGGTTCACCGTCTTCTTTGTCTTGGAGACCGTCGCGTATTGACGGGGTCTGAGGGCAACGATCTATACAGTTCCGATGCAAACATAAGGACCGAAATGCGCTCAGTCAAAAAAGAAGTGGGCATACACCCGGCAGCTTGATGCCACAATCTCCGCACTTGGGCGCAGTCGCAAGCTTTTTCAGGTGGTGGTAGACAAGCTTGCCGCCTGGTGTCTTCACTATCCGTCGGCGGTTCGAGGTGGTGTTGTACGGAGTGCGCTTGCGAAGAGTGACGCGTTGGGCCATTGGTGAAGCTGTGAATATGCAAGGTCAGCGCACCGTTCATCAACTTGATAGCCTTACGGCCGCCACGCCCTCCTCTCCCCTCTCACTCATCAGTTCCGCAATCTCGCCTTCGGATCCTCCTCTCTATTCTCAGCCACCGCTGCATCGCCCCTTACGCCTCCAGCAATGCGATTGACCATAAATTACTCACATTAGCGACCTCGGTAACGGTGTAAATGCCTGAAATTAGCGACTCAGCCCTATCTACTTGCAGTGACACTCGTGTGATGTCGACTCACCTTGACCTTGAACTTGCTGGGGCCCGCGCCGACGACAATACTCAATGTGGTAAATGAGGGATCGGGTGGCTTACAACTGCATAGTATCCCGGCAGTCGCCGAAGCTCTTACGGTAGCGTGAGAGGGCGCTTAAATGTGCTCATTCGCTCTCGGTTTACTCGTTCTGAATGTCCTGATTGCTTCGCCGCCGCAGGCTGGCCGAGTGTGATACTGCTTTGAATGGTTTCTGCGACGTCCTGAAGAGCCATACTGTGTCTCATCAACTCGGTTGCTTAATCCTCGATTGTTATAGCAGGCGTCCATTTATGTGGGACAGATTCTGTGCCATTGGGAAGTCTGGCGTGCTTGCGATGCGAATTTGCATCCAGTGGTTTTCCACCACCATTTCTTTGCGACTGCCGTGTGAAACCAGCATCATCTGATGCACATGCCATGCTTGTCGATAGATGTTCTTACTCAAGGTTCAATCTCTGGCTGTGGTGCAATCGCACATCAAGACTCCAAGAAGCCGCTCAAAGCTTTGTTCGTGTCCGCATAAATTCAGCCACACCATGTCGATTCAAGTGTCCGCTATTGGTCCTCCAGTCACTCTCTTCCCACCACTGCGACACAAGCCCGAGCACGCCGCAGGTGATGCACCGCCTCTTTGCTATGTATGGCAATGTCGCTGCATCTCTGCATGACATGTAGCAGACGTGAGATATGATTCATTGGGGTGCCTGTGTGGCTGCCTCGCGCCGTTGCCACTCTGTTTGTTCGCATCTGTCTTTCGGGAACCAGGACCTGTTTTAGACCACGCTTGCCATTGGTGGGTTTTTGTGCTGGCACAATAATGGCACGTATTGTCATCGAGCGGCGTATTATGATTCCGAATACGTTGCCCGACCGATGTGGCCGGCATTAGCGCCAAACGGCCCTGTGCCAATAGCGGCCCACGCTTGACATAAAATCCCATATCCAGCTTTGTGTTCCCGCCTTGTAACTTCCATCAACCGCCTGTGCTCTTCGACACACGGGCTGAGCCCAACGTAGTCCTCGACGATCCGCAGTGTACTCGTGCAGTCCGCAGCGCCCGCCTGGCAATCACCTGTCGAGAACCCTAACGTCCAACAGCTTTTCTGCGACCGTTTTGCTTATATATACCATTCTTGAGCGTGCGAGTCCATCGCCTCCTGCCGAAGAGCTTCCACGGGATGAGTACGAGACCGCCATCGAAGCGAGGTATGTGTTCTGTTGGACGCGATACCAGGCGCATGCTCAGCATGGGCGATTCATGTGGCCACCAGGGACGAACATACTCCTGCGCGCATATAACAACAACCTGCGACCAGTGGTCGCCGTCGGTAAGACCACGCTAAGAGCATCCCTCGATGCAAGACTCACCGAGCTCTCTCGTATTCTGCAGTTGCCACCGTCTCGGCAATAGGGTCACTCATAGCGTGAGCTGTTCAATTCACCCAGTCGTGTCACGCCCGCTTATGCATAGGTCGTAGGGCGGTGTGTTTGCTTCATGCGCATCCACGTTGTTACCGGACGTTGAGCATTGATCTCGTGTAGATAAGCTGTTTCCGCTCCATCAACGTGGATAAGGATTGTGCGTCACGAATGCATTGCTAATGCCATGGACTAGTGACTTACATGTTTCACAGATGGAACGGCCAAACTTGCTACGTTTGCCATCATTGTCGGCTCCTTATATGCAGGAGTCTGCGGAGTGCAGGTGTTCGGCATCGCCACTGCCGTCTCGGTGCGCCATGCAGCAGCACTTCAATAGTATAATCATGCATCTGATGTTTACTGGGTGCGCAGCAACGGTTATGGATGGCGCGGATATATGCAATGCTCTCGGTCGTCTCTGCTGGCCTTGTGGTCGGAGCAGCACTGATGAGAGTCATCGTTCACTTCATTTTGAAGGCACGTAGGATGCTGTTGAGGCTGGTATCACGATTGCTCACGTTGCCGATCTCGTAGAATGACCTCATTAATGAATGCACAACGATCTCGCAGGGAGACGTTGTTGTTTCCGTACGTAACTACTCACGTGATAGAGTTGCCTTTGACTGTCGAAGACGCGCACATGCAGGTTTTCGGATTTTGGGGCACGACATACGAGACAAAACTTACGCAAGATGAAGCAAACTCATGTAAGAGCACTTTTCGCGCACTGGATAGAAGTTCTTGACGTGGGTATGGTCACTGCAGATTGCAAGGACATCTGGCATCATGACTCCTTCGTAGAAATCCTATCTCTGATTGTTGAGATCGGTGCGCTCGAAGTTTCTTGTCCCAGGCAATACCAGACCATTGACGTTTAATAACAGTCATCACTGCATTCTTCAGCTCGGTTGCCTTTGCCTACTTCCACCAGCTCAACGACCCCACCAGCGCCGCCAACGTCACCCGTGTACGCGTCACCGACACAGAACCACGCGAGGGAGGGTATCCGGTGCACTACAACCCGCCGTACCTTGAATATGACGCGCCACCCGCGCCGGTGTATGACCCCAGCAAAGAGGACGACCTGCCATATGGCGGGGCGAAGCCGCCCATGTACACTGAGTCCGGAGACGACTTGGGCACGTATGGCTCAAGCTATGACAAGAGCAAGCTAGAGAAAGATGACCCGTTCGCGGACTTCGAGGCGACAGGCGCATTGAAGGGAACCGACCACGCGGAAAGAGGTGACTTCGTGTAAGCATGCCCGTTCCACGATGAGCTGAGCGATTTGTCTTCATATTGCTTCTGTCCGCCTGTCACATTTGTTGATATTGCTAAATGTACTTGTCTATACCATACCTTTCATGGTCTCCTGGACTTTCTGCTTTGATCATGGAATGTGTCAAATCCATTCCTAATTATATTGTACATGGATTATTAAAGGTTCTTATTCACAACGGGCGTTTGGCACAGTGGTAGCGCGCATGCTTTGCACCTTTTGGATTAATTGCATGAGGTCGAGGGTTCAAACCCCTCAACGTCCACATTTTTGCTTGTCACTTGTTAAGCACGCATTCATTCATCTTTTGGCCGTCACCCACATATCAGCAACACTTTACGTGTTGGTGGCCGTGATAATCGTCCACACACTGTTATTACCCGCGAGCTAACATACATGCATACAGAAGCATTACAGGCGTAAGGTAACAGTGGCAACTGTGGGCACACCTCTGATGCGGTCCAAAGATTAAAGCCCTCAGGTGGCGAAGATACCAATAATCCTGAACGCAGGAATGTCTCTGTCATCCTCCTCTCCCATGAGCTGACACTCGACGAAATGTGGTCCCGTGGAGACCTGGTGGTCAATCATCTCCAATCTAGAGATGAGAAGGAGCGGTCAGCATCCCAGTACTAATCCATGTACGAAGAACGTACGCAGGCGTTGGCTCTCCAACTGGTGCGGCATTCTCTATTACCACCGCTCCCGCAAAGTTGTCGTCGACCCAACACTCGACCGCGCTACCGAGCCCCACATTGCTGCTGGGTTCCTTCACGTAGTACACGCCGACATCGCCCGCGCTCACTTGTATGCTCACGCGCATCTTGCTCGTCGGCAATGACGTGTAGAAATAATGCGCATGCGACGATAAGTCCGCAGAACCCGGGCGCGGGTGGAACGCTGCCCATCCTGAACCGGCGAACATGGAGACTGGGAGAGGGTTGATCAAATCGTTCGCTGAGACGCAGTACGGAGCAACTTCGACGAATGGATGTGCCTCCAAATCGGCTGGTCGACTGTTGATCCGCATTTGTGGTACACGAAGGTTCTGGTGCAATGAGGGCACCTTCAAGTTCACGTTTGGCTCGGGTAACAGTATACGGTTGGGATTGCCGTTCGCGGCATCTTCACGTTGAGCCCAGTTTGCCTCCGGCGCAGCAGCCCCGGCTGCACCCTTACGCTGCGCGACGCCCCCGAATAATCCTCGTGCATCGCTTGGAAGCTTCGCGTTGTCAGCAAAGATCGGTGTGGCCAAAGCGGGCAGGAGCTCATGAGACTGGCCAGTAAGACCACCCCATGCAGCACAAATCTGTGACTGGAAGTAGGATATTAGGACGTCCGCGATAATGTCATGGCCTGAGGGGTTTGCCAACATTGCGTCGACAAAGTATCGGTTAATGGCTGAAGGATTCGTCATATAGCTGGGATAGAGCAACGGCTTGACGCTGAGATGGCGAATAAGTACCGTCATTCATGGTATGCTTTGGTACGAACCTGACATGCGGTACATCGTAGAACTGCGCCACCAGGGTATGCCAGTGATCAGGACCACCGAACCCGTTTGCCTCTGTGACCTGCGGGCTGAAGTGACCCAGGATGAGTACAGCTGGCTGGTCCGGGCGGATCAAAATCGATCGAATGAGCAGCTCAAATTCCTCTAGAGACACTTGGTCGCTACATCAATGATGAGGATTGTTGGTCCACCGATGATATACACCAAGAACATACTTCGCATCAGCAACGTCCAGCTCTACAATGACCAGGTCGGTGACGTCAGGTATATGATGTGCGTGGCAGAATGCAAAGTATGCAGAATTTGTGCGTCGCATAGCGCCGTTCGTAAGCTCAGAGGCAGGGTGGGGGAATACGCCGTTCCACCAATTGAAGAACTTTGAAGGATAGCAAGTGGGTGATAAAGGGTCATCACCTGCGCCATGGCAAGCGGATACTGAAAGCAAGAGCGCAAGTCAGTAACCCAATTCAAGGCGATTTAGCATGAGGCAAGCTGCAGCACTGGTGTGCCAACAGTAGCTAGAGCATGCAGAATGCAGCACTTCAGTAGGAACACCTCTGTATGCAAAACTGTGAAATCTCAAGCAATATCGTGTCGCCGAACGATGACGTACAACATGAGAAGCATCCATGCGTGGGAGCAGTTCGATGCGCACAGGGGCAAGTCCGTTTGATGAAAACCACTGCGCAATCCGTCTCCCACCAAGGACCATCGCGTCACCGAAAGAGCATACCAAAGTGCCGCGGCCGTATATATTGGAACGCAGAGCAAATGGAAAGATGGGCACGGAATGTACTCACCGGAACCTCCCAGCACGCTAATGGTCACTGGCAGCCCTGACAGCGCTTTATTGATAACTCGATGAATACGAGCCCCGCTTCCTGTATGAAAACGGGTTTTCGACAGGGCAACCGGGTCGTACTTGGATGCCAATTCGTCACCAGGACCGAGCGCGGGGCAGAAGGCAAATGGCATTGCATCCTGATCGCTGATGTTCAAGTAGTTCTTCGGCTTCAGATCAGAATAGAGCACTCTATGTCGTGTTGTCTGGCTCTCAGAAGGCAATATAGATCGCGTGAGGAGGATGAGGGAGAGGAAGACAGCAAGAATGAGCCATATTCTGTTCGTTACGCCCAATGTCTTCTGGTTGAGACGAGAGGGGGCCTTTTCTGAGTCTGAACCCATGCGTTCGAAGCCCAACGGTGAGGAGATGTGGACGAATCCTTTGCCGGAACGTCGCTGCATAAAGCGAGCTCGACGTTGTCAGAGCCGTGAATGATGGTAATAGGGAAAGCGGCTAGTCGTGGTCGGTCATCAAGTTTTACAGCTCACTAGTCTTGGCTGTCTGCACCGAAACCGATCATGTCCCCCTCTTTCTCCTGCCACCAACTCATTTCCCTTCTTCAGTACTCTCCTCCTAGCTTACTGTACATTGCTTCGCGACGGCCACGCTAACGACGTCCGACCACGGACTGCAAGCTTGGTCGTATCTAATTCGCTTCCCTCTCGGCAGCTTGCACACCAGGTCCAGAAGGCTCAGCGCTCTGAGACAACGGGCATAGGCCTCCGAATCTACGGGGCTCGGGCGGTACTATCTCAAAGACCCACTACGGGAAAAGGGGCACATTAGTGGGATTGGGCAATTGTGTACGACTGTCACGGTCTCAAGTGGACCTTGCGGGTGACTATCATCACCATAACTGAGGACCGGTAAGTGTCAAGATCATATGGTCAATCTCTATTCATATCAAAATTGCTCGCAACACACCTGGTTTGTGCTGTAGCCTTGAATGAACAATGCAGCCGAGAAGCAATAACCCTTTCAAACGGTTGCCAACATGGGTTTCCTTATCCTTGGGAGTATGCGTGGGCATATTTCTCGCGAGTCTCTTCACAGCTGAGGTGAGTTACGTTCACAACATCTCCTCGCATCTCCTCGCATTTCTGCAATACCAGAAAGATCGCGGATAAAGCATTATGGCGTCTGTGCACCTTTTCTAAGTCCACATGTTATTCGATGCACTCTAATTGGAGAGAATATGCATTTCGTGAGATTGGTATGATCAGCTCGTGCAGACGTGGTTCTGTGTGGATCTATCCAAATTGCTGTCTCAGTGTTGAGGCATTTTGGACGACCACACGCTACTCAGCGCAGATAATCGATTAGAAACAATTGCTTCCCGGGTCTTGCACTTGGCACAGTCGCGAGCTGTTTCTGCAGCAAATTAGTGTACTGGCATAGCCTGCAGACATGTAATGTCTACAGGCTACTTTAATAGAGGACGAGAGCCTATGGCTTTTCGCCGTGCGCTATCATTATAAAGCCTATATCAATCGAGAACGACACGGAGTCGGTATTTACTGACATGTCGCACTCTCACAGCCATCACCTGCGACTTGGAGAGGTAGCCACACCCCAGCTGCATACCATCCAACACGATTACGGCAGCCAATCAGTATGCCTACGCTCGAGGAACGATTCCGCGTACTCGAACTGCTGACATCGCTATCACCGCACTACACAAAGGAGTGTACGCGTCATGCTCAGTCAGTGTACAAAGAACAAGCGGAGGAGCGGTATGCGTCCCTCATCGGGCACGAGTCGCCCTCACGGACCTCTTGGCTCGACACGCTTAGGCTCAGCTCGGGCGCCGAGGGTGACTACATCCCGCCGTCGCGGCAGCTCACGGCGGACAGCCACAAGTACTTTTTCGCGATTAACCTGTACAACTCGTTCGACATCATCCCGGACCTGTTTGCGACGCTCTTCCGCGTGGCTGCGATCCTGGGGTACCACAACGTGTACGTGTCGATCTACGAGAACGGATCGACGGACCAGACGAAGGCCTTGCTGCGCATCTTTGACGCGCTCTGCCGTTCAGTCGGCATGCGCGTCACGATCCGCACGTCGATGCGCACGCGTGGTGCATTCAATCACCGCATCGAGTACCTCGCCGAGGTGCGTAACGCCGCGTTCGTGCCATTGCATGAGCTGCGCGACGCAGAAAATGAGTATTTCGATACCATCATCTTCATGAACGACGTCCTCCCGTGCGTCGATGACCTGCTCGAGCTTATCTGGCAGAGCCGGCGAAATAATGCCGGCATCACCTGCGCCGCCGACTATATGTACCACGAGGAACTAGTACGCCTGTCGTCTGTGCTCGGTCGTCTCACTGCTCACCGTCTCACAGGGCTCTCCCGTATTCTACGACAACTGGGTCGCGCGAGACATCAATGGCACTGCCCTTGAGAATGCACCGTTTGAGTCGGTATTCCACCACGGTGCATCGCAAGACCGCTTTCAAAGGCACTTGCCGATCCAGGTCCAGTCTTGCTGGAACGGTATCGCAGTGCTCGACCCCGCGCCATTCTACTCGCCTCCGCACGTCCGCTTCCGCATGGCGCGCATCGTTGACGGCGAATGCTCTGCGTCCGAGTGCAGTTTGATCTGCAACGACTACTGGGAGGTTGGCTATGGACGAATTCTTATGGTCCCACGTGTGAAACTCGCCTATGATTCGGTGGGTTGCCTCGCTTCAAGAGGTTTCTGTTGGCTTAAGCGGTATGCACAGAGAGTATACGACATCATCCACCCTGGGCGAAGAAACCTCACTGCCATCCGAGGGTACGTCCGCCTCGGTGGCCTGCCCGACAACCCGCGAACGGATCCACAAGACCGTGCGTGGTTCGGGCCTCATGACCGGCTCTTCACCGACGAAGAGAGCATACCCATTGACTTCCAGCCAGGACCCGACTATGGTGAGCGCTCCCTTGTCCTCTTCGGCTTTCTGGATAGCTTACCAGGCTGTGCAGTATGGTGTTGGGGTTGGGACGGCGCGGGTGATCTCGATGGTCCAGACGTTGACCCTATCTGGGAGCGTATGCCGAACAAGTCGATGAGCGCAGATGCAGTGAGAGTACGGCATGATCGGAGCATGAGACATTAGTATAGACGGACAATATTTAACGGACATTTGTGATGCTTTCGCATTTCTGTTTTCTGGCTTGAATTGCACTGTATTCATCTCAAGCATTTCATCATGCATGCGCTCGCGAGAGTAGTCAGCTTAGTCCACAGAGAAAGGAACAGCGTGGACATATGGGTTGCCTGCACAGCACGAAAGCGACAGCATGTCTTGGTCGCTAAACATGAAACAGGGTAAAAGCGCGGCGTAGAGCGTATAGAGTGCATGCATAACAGAGGCATGGAGTGGCCAACACAAACCATAGCAGACAAGACCCATCGACCTTCTCCCCGGCGACTGAGAGGATGTACATAAATTACTCGGTATCCACAACCGTCGTTTGGAGGCCCTGCAAAACGATGAGCAGTCAACGTCAAGGAAAATACGAAGGCCCAACGCACCGCGCAGGACTCGAGCTCAACGTGAGTCGCGTATGTGTACAGTTTCTCCTTCGCGTTCTCCTCGTCGTTCCGCTTACCTGTATATCGAATACGCTAATCAGCGAACTAGAACACCACACCAACCAGAGCTGCACTGCGCACGTTCAAGCCTGACCCGTATTCTGTGAGGAACCGACTTGATACCCCGTGCCCACAACGCCTTATTGAGCTTGGGGTCGATCCGGACATCTGTCGTGCCCATCGCCTTCTGTGCGAAGTCAACGACAGACTTGACGGCCCAGGGAGCCCGCTTCTTGAACGAGCGGCCGTGCACGCGCTTGTGCAGGTGGATGGTGTATTCGCGGGTCACGACATCTTGGAGGGCCGAGCGCGTCTTGCCGGTCTGAACATCGTGGTCGCCGAGTATCCCAGTAGACAAGAATCACGGGCGACAGAGGATTGAAAGATGAGGAGCGGCGGAGACGGAGGACATATAACATTTAGCATAATGAGAACATTAAGAGTGGCTCTCGGATCGCACCTTTTTCGTGGAGGATTTGGAGGGGGCCTGTACATCAATGGTACGTCAGATGAGTGCCACAGGCCAGCAGCAGAACGGCATACCATGTCTTGAAGCTGTCGCAGTCGGTGAGCGGACACGGGCTACACGCGAGCGAGTCTCCCGCCACTTTGGCACTGTTTGTTTCTGGTGGCGAGGAGAAAGTAAGGTTTGGTGGCTGGAGGGAACTGTATAGTTGGAGGCTAGATCCGCGGAGGTTACCGTATCGGGAGAACTCGACGCCTAGCCTCGCGTGCGATCTGCACTCAACTCACGTGGCAATTGATTCCGGTGCGAGCGCCCATCGCTAAACGCGCATGGCCGAAAGAGGCAGGTGTTGTCCCGACGCACAATGCCTCTCACCCGTTGCTCACCCGCCATGCACCCACCCCCGACAATGGGACTCCCTATTACGCTTGCTCGCTGTCTCGGTCGCCTAGATTGCCACGGCTTCCTTCCGCTTGTTTCCCGGCTAAGATCGCGTCAGAACATCATTGCCGTTCGAATCACAATTTCAGGAACAAAGGACCCGTGAGAGCGGCTAGCAGGAACATTAATTGGTCAAAATGTTTGTTCTCAGCCCCCCACGCTCCGAAGCATTGCTAGCCGCGTCGAGTCTCGGCAACCGGGAACCTATAAAGTCTGCTGGATACCGAAATACTCGTAGCAACTCGCCTCTCGAGCCTCCAGTCGCTGGTGCACCTCTCTTTCGACCTTCTCCTGTAGCCAGTGCTTTCTTGTGTCCAACTTCACTCTTGCACTACCTCCCGCTGACAATATGCGTTTTACCGCCATTCTCGTTGCCCTCTCTGGTGCCTTCGTCGCCGCCAACGCCGTTATCCTCAAACGCCAGAGCCTCCCTAGTATGTTTCGATCACTCGTTTATCGCGCTACAAACCGCTGAATCTTCTGCCGCAGCCTGCGCAGACACCTGCTTGACGAACGCCAATCTCGATGGCTGCAACGCAAGCGATGACAGCTGTCTATGCAATGACAAGACGTTCGTTGACAGCGTCACCTCCTGCATCGAGAGCGCCTGCACCGGGAGCGACCTCACCGAGGCCGAGGAGTATGCCCAGCAGCTCTGTCTCGCGGTCGTGAGTGCCCTGTTTCCTTCCCGCTCTTCTTGATGTTGATTGTCCGACATATCACCTCGACACCATGATTCTGTAGGGTGTGACCTTAACCGCGAGCAGTGCCGCATCTACATCTGGTTCTGCAACTGCTTCGGGATCCAGCACGAGCAGCGCCACGGCTACCTCCACATCTACCGCCGCTTCGTGAGTATCTCTCCCCGGCTATTCCTACTGTTCTCACACCGTCATATGCTTCTTTAGCGCTAGCAGCACCAAATCATCCTCTGGCGCAATGTCCCACGGCGTGAACGCCCTCGCGGGCCTCGTCGCCATTGGCGCGGTTGCCGTCGCGCTTTAATGGCATATCGTACCTTATATCACTTTCTGTACTGTAGTATATCCTCTTGACACATCTGGGGTCTTCACTGCCTGAATGCCTGCGAGAAAAGCGCTCGTTCCCCCTTTGCACGCATTATCTGGAGTCCAGACGCCTCTGTGTTATTGTTCGCTATCTTATGCATTCGTTGTATTGTTCTTTTGACGTGGTCTTGGGATGGAGTCGCAGCGGCAGTTTGTATTGTTGGGCTATTTTGGATGTATCTATGTCTACCCGAAATTGCATAACGTCTCACCATGTTCGATGCTGGCGCTTATCATTCAATGTTCGCCGCGGCCCCGTGTCTCGACAGGACGCAAAATTTTGCCTTGACGTTTTCTCAGCCATTGACCGGGTGGTAAGACAATCCGGTCACTTCTGTCCGTCCACCACTCTCATAGACAGTTGCCGCCTTCGTAGATGGACGGATCTGCACGTACGGATATCAGAAGAGTTGTTGATGCATGATGTTCGTTAGCATCGCCTTGAAGCTTATTCGGGCTCACTGGCAGATCCGACCCACAAACTCAATGAATCCCGCCACTCAGGCTGTCACATACATCCCACCGTATCAGCGGCGTGAACCGAGATTGGATTCGACCGTCCCATGCTCAATCACGGAAGGAGGGCTGCATCTCAAACTGCTTCTATCCAGGTACGAACTGCCAGTTTGCAGTCTTCTATGATCCCGCCAAGCAACCATAGGCTTTGTTGTTGATCAATGTGAGGGGCCAGTTGTCAGGTCTAGAGTGATATATGCCATGTGGCCCTCAATTCTGGCAGCAGATATAGGTCAGGTCCTTTGCTCGTCCTTCGCGGAAGTGACATATCAAGATGTGATGCGCACTAATGATATTCTGCACACGGAGGGAATCTTGCACGAGGTCGCAAGCGAAGAACTTCCGGAGCAGCGGCGTATCAGAAATGGAAAGAGGGTATGAACGAGGCCTCAAAAGATGAGGATCCGGATGTCTCTCTACCTTCGACAAGTAGAATGCAATGAAACCCGTGCCTCCCTCAGAGATGCAGGGAAGCCATCGTCCCAATATGCACATCATCGAGGGCGTGTTAGCCGGTGATATCGAAGGACCTTTGGCGCTAGACGAAGCATGTAGCTATGCACCTTGACGGTAGCGGATGTCAGGCGAAGAGGGACACTACCAGCGTTCACACCCGCCGATCCACACTGCTTGCTGCGGCCTGCCGTCGCTGTCGCCGATCTCCTCCAATGACGACAGCACGTCCCAGCCTTCCTTCAGGTCTCCGAACGCAACATACTTCCCTTGCATCTTGGTAAGCTTGCTCTGGTCGTCAGTGAGGACGATGAAGAACTGCGACGTGTTGGTGTTCTTGCCCGAGTTGGCCATCGCGAGCGAGCCCTTGCGTAACTTTCTCTTGAGGCCCTCTCTCTCGTCGTTGAACTTTCCACCGTAGATCGACTGCGAGGGGACCCGTCAGAGAAAAACAACTGTCGGTATGCTGCACATACGAAGGGATGAGAACGGTGTGCATACCTCGCCACCGCTGCCATCACCTCGGGTAACATCTCCTCCCTGCGCTACGAAGCCTTTCACTACACGATGTATCGGACAATCCAAGTAATGCAGCTTCTTGTTCGGTGCATTCTTGCACTGTCCCTTCTCTCCCGTGCACAGCGCAAGGAAGTTCGCCGTGGTCTTCGCGAGCCCAGGTGACGCATCCAACTCGAACACCAGCCTGCCCACAAGCAACGGCCTCGGTGGCGTAAAACGCATTTGCATTGAACTCTGCAGCCAGCGACTATGAGCACATTCGCGCAGACGTCCCGAATGTCATTGCAGTACATCAAGCTCCTGGAGAATTTCTCGCTGCTCTTCCGTCAACTCCTGAGGTGTAGCCGGCAAGCCGTAGATCGCAGCGTTCTTGAAGAGTAATGCAGACGTGGCAGCATAGTTCGCTACGGCGCGAGCGTGCTCGCCTCGGTCGCCTATATAGATATCGAAGTATGCAGTGACAGTCATCGTGTAAGAGGCATACTCCAGTGACTCAAAAGATGTTGACTGGAGCGGAAGTGACGCTGAGTACCTAGTGCTATAAGCGCTCAAACCGTCGCCTTCACCATCGCTAAGCGCTGAGGCTTTTCTGCCATTGCAAAATGATCATTCAATGCTATCTGCACCCTTACAGCGGCAGCAACGGATTCTTTGTTTCCCGAGACGTGCAACTACTTGAAAAGCGCGTCCCAACATCACCCATCCTCCCCAAAACTCATGCTGCTCACGATTGCACCGTAGCATTGCATCCTGTGAAACGCTTGCTCATGAGCTGCATACACAAGCTGGCATGACGGAATTACCTGGTAGTCCCGTCTCACTCGTGACATTCAAGCACACATATTCTGGCTCGCCGCTGGGCACAGTGATGTTAATATCCTGGAACGCCATCCCGGGGCACGGCGCGGCGGGACTGCATTCGAAATCCACAACTGCGAACACATGTCAGCATATGCTCTGCAGTAACCTGCTGGATGGTTGAGTACACACCGACGTTGCCGGACGAGGTCCCTGTCCAGTTTGAGAATGTTATATTGGCGAACTGTAGCTTCGAAGGCGCATCTCCGCTGAGGAAGCTATGAGCTTCGTAGATAGTGAATGATGGAAGATTGGTACATACGGAAGGCCTCCATTCGTCTGGTAGATATGCATCGGCAGACTGACGTTATCCAGCACCATGTTGCGAATCGTGATGTTGGTAACCAGACCTACGTACGTGAGAATGCAAGACATCGCGGATGTCGTAGCACTTACCGAGGCCTCCTCCTCCATCAATTGGCGGAAAACCGATCGTCGTTCCAGTCCATGACTTGAAGTATGCCTTGCGATGGCTAAATCAGCAGTGATCCTCGCGATACGCTCGTATTACCTTACCCCGCTACCCATATTTGGCTGAACTTTCGAGTCGAGGTGCACCATCTAGCATCATATTTGATATCATTAGACTAGATAGTCTCAGGATACATGAGCTCACTCACATGTAAGTCTTCCATAGTAACGTTCTCGACATGGTCAAACTGATCCATCGTCAGCCGGATAAAGAATTGCAGAGCACGAACGGAACTCACGAGGTCGCGGTATTGACCTAATGATCCAAACGCAATCCCGTTTCCACCGCGGCAGGTGATGTTTTGGGCATATATATTGGTAGAATTCTATCGCTTCTGTTCAGTCTGTTTGTCACAGAATCAACATATAGCCGCACGCCTTTGATTGCTAGACAGTCATCTCCTAATGTGATCTGAAGACAGGACCAGGTCAATTATATAGTAAAGCGCTATGCAGAGACTTGCTTACATCCCAGTTGCGCATGATAATGTTGTCGGAACGGAAAGTGTCAATACCTACATGATAATCAATGAGAGGTCTTGCCGAGCAAGATAGACAGCGTTCTTACCGTCGGTGTTCGGTACCGCACTGAATATAAGGTCAATCCCCTCACCTGTGTTTTGTTTCTGAGATATACTTACTTTTGATAAAAATAGTGGGGATTCGTGTTTGTGGCATTGCAGTACATTCCATCATAGACGAAGTCCTGCGATTCAGCAATAGCATTGCACCAGAAGGGCTGGCCTTCAATCCGGAAGTTCGCGACAGTCCCTCGCTTCGCCCGATACACTGTGAGGGACACAGGCCGTCCATCACCATCATAGCGAGTGTCAAGGCCGTACCAGTTCCACCAATACTGGCCGTTGCCGATGATTCCGCCGGTATTGTGTGCGTCAATGATGAAGTCGCTACCGGTAATGACGAACCAAGAGGCTTGACTCTACATCCATATACATAAAGGCTAAGGTGAAGGATGCCTTTCACTAGCGAACCTGGATAAAGATAACTCTGTAGGTGTTCTCCGGGTCCATCCAATATGGGAGGTTTGCAGTAAACTGAATGAACCACGTATTAGCGGTGGAAATAAGTGGTGTAACGAAGCATTACTTACGTTGAGATAACCATGCAGGTCAATCCTAGACTCTGTGAGGTTCCAGGTCATTTTCCTCGAATCGCGAAGATTTAGACACATCAATTGAAGGTGGTAGCTTGCTCACCTGGTCACATTGTAGACTCCAGGAGCAAAAATTGTACTACCATATTGGCCGCATTCCATGATGGCAGCCTCAATCTACAACCAATAATGAATAAATTCTCTTGGGAGCTATTCGAACATACCTGATCAGTATCGTCTTGCCCATCGCCAAGGGGCTCGAGGATACATGTGCTATTCCTCCCACGCGAGACTTTTGTGGCGATAGCTGTCAAGATGAGCAAGCTCACCAACAGCCCGGGCCAAAGAACACGTAACATCTTGCTACCTCGACGCGCACAAGATATGGGGTGAGAGTCTGTCCTGTATCCACGCTTTATATCTGGCGCACGGAGCACGCATAACGAATGCCATGGACGGCCAGAAGATAGTCATGAGAGCCTTTACACCATGACTACGACTCGATCATGTATGTGGCGGCCCGGTGGCGACCATCCTGCCCGCGTTTCCGATCCGATGACTGACCCGGGAACAATGGATCTTCCAGTCGGATGGGAATGTAGCCATTTATCCCTGCACCCGCAGCTTCGAAGAATGACCATGAGGGATGAATCGATGATCACGAGGGTATGTCTGTTTCCAGCAAACTTCGCGGCCATATCCACCGACTCCGTCATTGGACATGATCGCCAGATTCATGGATGAGTATCGTAGTGAGGAGCTTTCTTGCTATTCCGTTCCCTCGTAAAATTGACAATGAACGTCACAGAAGTGTGCACCTTCAGCAAACTTCGGAACCAGCTCTTATGATGGATGCAATGTCGTTTGAAGTTTAGTTGAAGGTTGAACGTTTCGGACTCCAGATCGAATGCTCGAGTGAAAAGCTGCCAGAGGAAATAGAGTGACCTAGAGTCACGGTATGATAATTTGAGACAGATGGTAAGCCAAACAGTTGGCAGAACAAGCCATAGCTGCACGGCAAACAAGAATGCACCGCCTCAAATCCATGATGCTGGTCGTCCCGGACGTAGATGCCAGTGCAGTAGTGCAGTGGTTGATTGCGGCGCGTGGATATTGTACTATGACCTAGCTAGTAGCCCACGGGCGCTTGTTCGTGTGGCTGCAATGATCTCGTCCATGATCAATCATTTAGCTAGTCGACACCTTCCAGATAAAGTGAAATACATCTCGTCTAAGTAACGCACTTTGCTCAAAGTGTGTTCCGTCATGCATCAAGTAAGACCATCACTCGCTAACCATAAGCCCATTTCTACATTGGCAGAAACTCCTCTCCTCGCTCAAGAGCAAACCACACAATCCAGCACTTTCAAGGAGTTCAGACTGGAATAATCTAGAATATAATAGTGTATAACTTTCTGATACCTCTATCTGCTTCGGCAAAACCTTTTCTCGGGGAGCGTCTCCTGTGCCCACACGTTCACATAAACATATGGTTGTTACGCCCGTCCACGACACCAACCAACCCGCTATGCATAACGGAGATTCCATATCCTCTCTCCGATCTATGATTGCAGGCACGCTCTTCGTATTACCCCACCGCACGCAGTACGTGTAAGCGAAGGGATATATTACTCCGCGCCGATCCACGTTCATCTATTCCTTCCAGACCAGGAAAATATCTCGCTATAGACTGCGAGATGTTCGGAATGGGTCAGAATGGGTCTCGATGGCACGAAATCTGCCTTACGAGCGCCCTTAATTGTGAGGATGTCGTCGTCCTTGATGTACTCGTTCGTCCCAAGGGCGCGTGGTCGACTATCGGACCCAGTTCTCTGGTATCCGCCCAGATGAAATAGTGCACGGTACATATGTCATATGAGCAATTTTTAGCACAGTATAATTCAGGCTGATGCGGGTCAATAGCGAAGCCCTTGAAAGAGGCGCAGAAGCAGGTGGCGGGTCTCTTGGAGTATAGGATACTTGTTGGGCATACAGTGCATAACGATTCGATGGTGCACCTCCTTTTAGCTCGTGATTTCCTGTTGACTATTCATCACTTGGTAGGCGTTACTCATCCCGCACCCACGCTCGTCAAGACGCGATATGGCAACTGTACGCGTTCAAATACTACCAAGCTCACGCGTTCGCGCCGCGTTGCTCTGCGGCACTCCTGCGCCAGGAGTTAGGAGTGATGAAACAGGAAGGGGAGCACTCTAACGTTCGCAAAATTTTATTGTCTTCTCTCGTTGTCACTAATGTTCTCTACTGATAGGTTATTGATGCATGGGCCACCACGGCGGTATATCGGTTGCACCGGCGTGACTGGGAGAACGGTCAGAGTCATAAGCCATCTTCGGCCTCTCAGAGTAAAAACCGAAAGAGAGCTGAGGCCGAGATCGATTCGAGGAGGAAGAAAACGGATGGGGGTGAAGAGGATGAGGGTTCAATTGCCGACGATTCGGGAATCTGGAAGCGTAGCATCGATATTTAATGGAACTTAGTCGAAGGGAAAGATGAAGCAACGTCTGCATTCCTATCGCTCCCCGGGAGCGGCAGAAAAGCGGGAGCGGGATAAAACTTAGGTCAATGCATTGATTGACATCAAGAAATCGTGTAGAAGCAAGTACAGTGAGGGACATCAAACAAGGTCATCATGCTAGCATAGAATGCGCTATCTGAGTTTGCCTCTGATGTGCTCACCGGTACCTTCAAAGTTCAGAGGCTATCACAAACTTAGGACGCAGAGCGCCGACTAAGCCTATGACCTTATGATCAAACACTTACTGACTGTTGTCGACGTAAGGATGGACACAAAGATGATCAAGGTAAAGCAGCGACTTGCAAGTGAGCACTGATAACACTATATGGAAAGGCGTAGCAGAGATGAGAATAAGTCTGGGGGACTTTATGCGTCTCAGAGCTCTGGCTTATATACATGAGCGGAGGGACCCTTGGTACCCTGATACCCCAGAACCGCTAGCTAATGGACATTGTCTGATTGGTTACCACTACCTGTCAGACTACGTGTGTCATGCATGCCGAACCTCCGAACTACTTAGTAAGACCATGGGAATGGTATTGCCTGTAATGACTACATCTCCGGTGGCGTGGTATCTATCTACCTCGTGCATGTGAACTAATATCCCCTTAAGGACATATCTCCAGTGGTGTGTATCCCCTTCGTTGGATTCTTCCGGAGTCCAACCATTGCTTCTAGGTGGGATAATATTACTGTATAAATTAGGCTTACCTAATACCAGCGCTACTTGTCACATGTGTGGATATCACGTGATATGTCACGTGACTAGACCTGGACCTTCGGGGCATCTAGGACTGTTAGTACTTCGCGTACCGGTTCGTTTCTTTCTGAACAGCCTAGCGCTGATGTCAAATGATGTCTTGGTCACGTGCAGAGGTGAAAACGTGAAAATCTGTGACAATACCCCCCCTTCTAGACAGTTCATCCCGAATCTGGCTTTTTGCGTGATTTCTGGAAGTAATTATCACCTGTTGAACCAAATCCACGGTGACCTCGGGCTGATGGTTTGAGGTAATCAACCAGTGAAACGACAGGGGTGATAATACGTTCAATGATAAGTTGAGCAACTCGATCGCCCAAATTGACTGTGAAGTCATCATTTGTATTATTGATTAGCAAAATCTTGATTTCGCCTGTGTATCCTCTGTCGATAACACCAGCACCTATGTCGATGCCTTTGACAGCTAACCCACTTCGTGGTGCAATTCGACCATAGGTCCCTCGAGGGGTTGTAAAGTGAAGTCCTGTGGATACCAATCCTCTTGAGTGTGCTCGGATGATTGTTGGTTCTGATGCGGCTAAATCCATTCCAGCATCGTCTTCATGGGCATATTTTGGTGCGTGTGCATTTGGATTGTCTAATGTAATTTGAAGATCTCTAGAATGATCCCAATCATCTCTATCCTGATCGTATATCTGAATGGTATCAGTGGCGGGGTCGTAAACTTGACCTGTTCTCCTGGATGGAAAAACGCCATCCACTGGAGTTGTATCAATGAGAGATATTGGTTGAGGTGCATCAGGATATTTTCTGTGAAATTCCTTGATGAGACGCGGAGATTTCTTCAAATTTGCTGCAGGTTCCCAAGTTTCTTCGGCTTTAGAATAACCCTTCCAATGCACCAAATATTGAAGTTTGCCATGAATGACACGAGAGTCGACTATGTATTTGACTTCCCATTCTTCGCCAGTCTTCTTCTTGATAGGAGGACAGGGTCTGAGAGTGCGGTCTGGTATTTCATCTTTGTGGTAGAGCGTGAGCTCGGACGCATGAAAAACTGGATGAATGCCGTATTGTCACAGCATTTTGAGTCTATATGTGACTGATCCTAGTTTTTCTACGATTTTGAAGGGTCCATCTCTCCGTTGTGCCAATTTGGCTCCCGATGTCTGCCAATCTCTAATGGAGAGTAATACTTGATCTCCAACTTTGAAAGGTGCGGGTCGTACGGATTGATCGTAGTACCACTTCATGCGCTCAGCTGCCAATAAAATGGCTGCTTTCGCTTGCTCTTGCGCTTCTACTCGTGCCTGCATTATGGAATCTAGCGTATTATGCTTTATGGGGTCCATTATTGTTGGTTCTGCATGTGGGTGTCTACCGTATTCGACAAAGAATGGTGAATTCTTATTGGCTTCAGAAGCCTGATTGTTATAGGTGAATTCGGCAGTTAGAAGTAAAGTACTCCAGTCTTCCACGCATTTATCAGTATAAATACGAAGATATTGCTCTAGCGACTGATTTGTTCTTTCAGTTTGACCATCGGTCTCCAGATGATATGCGGACGACATTATTGATTGTATCCCAAGGAGCTTGCATACTTCTTGGAATAATGCGCTTGCAAACTGAGTACCTCTATCCGAGATAATCTGTCTCGGAAGACCATGCTGTGTCCATACCCTCTCATAGAAAGTACGGGCAAGGTCTGATGCTGAAAACTCATTGGTGATTGCAAAGAAATGCGCTCGTTTGATCAAACGATCGACAACTACCATAATTGCGTTGAATCCATGGGATTCTGGTAATTGAGTGATTAAGTCAACAGAGACAATTTCCCAAGGTTCTGTCGGAACCTCATTTGGCTGTAATTCTCCGTATTTTGGCTGATTGATGTTCTTGTTGCGTTGACAAAGGTCGCAAGAACCAACATACTTTTTGATGTAAGTGGACATTGCCGGCCACCAGTAATTACGAGATAACATCTCATATGTCTTCCATCTTCCAGGATGACCTGCACTGGCAGCTTCATGATAACGCTGAACGATTTCTCGTCTAAGTGATTCCTTATTATCTGCTTTCGGCACATAGATTTTGCCTCGGTATAATAATATCCCACTTTCAAAGTTCCAGTCTTCGAGTCCTTTTGAGAACTCTCGTTGTCCTTTCTTGAGTAGGTCTTGATATGATTTGTTCACATTGTCGTCTTGTAGTGCCTCCTTGATCTTGTTCACCAAATCATGATCTGTGACGACTGCAAGATGGGTATGTTGAATAGCTTTAATCGCGAAATATTCCAGTTTGAGCAGAGTCTTGTCGGAATTATCGAGATTTACCCCCTCTTCATGATCTGGCCTCCTGGACAGAGGATCTGCGTGATGCATTGATTTCCCTGGTTTGTGATGTAGTTGGATGTTGAACCGTGTGAGATATAATGACCATCGAGCTTGCCGCCTCGTCAGCTTTTGTGCTGATTTGAAATAGGTTAAGTTCTGGTGATCGGACCATATTTCAACTGGGAGCGGATGACCTTCGAGATGTTGTCGATATTCTTCCAACGCTCGAATAATTGCGAGCATCTCTTTGTCATAGATTTCATAGTTCCGCTCAGTCTCATTGAGGCTTTTCGAATAAAATACGATTGGATGCCACAACCCATCGTCTTTGAGTTGTTCGAGGCATGCACCAGTGGCAAAATCGCTTGAATCCGTTTCTAACCGGAATGGATGCGTATCATCCGGTAATGCCAGAATTGGAGCTGTTGTAAAAGCTTTCTTGAGAGCATTGAATGATTGTTGTTGCTCTTCGTTCCACACCCATTTCTGATCCTTTCGTGTAAGGATATTGAGTGGTCGAGACTTTTTGGCAAATCCTTCAATAAATCGACGATAGAAATTTGCGAACCCAAGAAAAGCTTGTACTTGCTTAACCTTCTTGGGTTCAGGCCAGTCGAGTACACCTGCGACCTTTTGAGGATCCATACGGACCTCACCTTGAGAGATAATCATCTCTAAGTACTCAATCGATGGCTGTTCGAAAAAGCACTTTTCTGGTTTGGCAAAAAGGTCGTTGTCCCGTAATCTTTTAATTACCTCTTTGGTAATCTTCCGATGTTGTTTCAAATCGTTAGTGAAAATTAGGATATCATCGAGGTAGATGATCACATGACCTTCCCGAATAAGATCATCTAAAATCTCATTCATCATGTGTTGGAAGATGGCTGGTGCGTTACAGAAACCGAAAAACATAACCGTGGCCTCATATAAACTGCGATGCGTCACAAAAGCTGTTTTCCATTCGTCACCCTTGCAGATGCGAACATTGTTGTATCCCCATCTGAGATCCAGCTTGGTGAATATTGACGCATTACTGAGCTGATCGATAAGCTCGCTTATTCGTGGAATAGAGAAGCGATTCTTCTTGGTTATGGCATTAAGTTTTCGGTAGTCTTGTACCAGTCTTAGTGTGCCATCCTTCTTCTTGACGAAGAATACTGGGGCAGCAATAGGTGATTTCGATTTTCGAATGTAGCCTTTTGCTAGATTTTCATCGATCCATGAATCTAAGGAATTTCTTTCCTCCGGATTCATAGGATAGAGTTTGCTTGGTCGTGGTAATTCATGTTCTTCTTCAAACTCGATTGCATGATCATAAGGCTTTTGAGTTGGCATCCTTTCAGACGCTTTTTTGGAGAAGACATCACCAAATGAATGTAGATAATCTGGTACTAGCTTTTCCCAAGATTCTACTTCATTAATAACCTGATCTTCTGGGCTGCCAGTGTTTGACTGGGGTGCCGCTTCTTTCAGGTCTTCTTCTGGTTCAGCATAGCCACAATCTGCTATAGAAAGTATCATGCGGGCTATTTGTTCAGCTTCGGGGTCGTCCATTTCGACCCACGAGATGATAGGATTTACTGCATCGATGTTGTGTCCATTAAACATTCAGAATGCAGTTGGCTCCTCATTTGCCACTTGTTGTGCTCGTTGCGAGATTTCTTCAGCTTCCTCTCTCGCAATGGCTTGTTGCTTTTTATGAAGCCTCTGGTGGTGACACGTACTCGGGCATCGTGAGTATTTCCATTCTCCAGCTTGCCAGTTGATTTCTGGATTATGCTGACATAAGTATGACATCCCAATGATCATGTCTAATTTCCCGATGTCTGTGACTAGCAGACGATGGGTAGAACCATGATCTCCGACTTTGAGGTATGCTTTTACATAGTCGGTTATTTCGCCATGTTTATTTTGGGATCCGTCAGCATTGTACACCTTGTACGTAGTATTAAGCTTGGAGGTTGCAATTCGATTGTTCTTTACAAGTCGCTTGCTGATGTACATGGAATATGCTCCTGAGTCGACTAGAGCTTCAGCGCTCGATTTTTTGCCGTACACCCATAATGTAACTGGTAAATAGAATGATGATAAATTTGGAGACGAATTCTTTATTGTTACATTATCATCCTCTGCGTTGCGACGATCTACAGAGGTGTCTGATTCGGGTGCTAAATGTACAGGTCTTATATAATGTTCTGGGGACTCTGACGAGCTGCCTACAGATCCCCTTTGAGAAAACCCTTCTGATCCTTCCTTGAAGAGCCCTCTCCCGCCTTCCTTGATGAACTGGATCCATTCGCCCTCAGGTGCCTGAGCCTTGAGAGGATCACGGCGAAATCTTCGTCCGACTCAGATGCATCAGGCTCGCTTTCCGAGTGGATGCTGCGGTCGCTGATATGCGCAGCTGTCTCCTTACCCTTCCCCTTAGTCTTAGAGGAAGAGCTCTTCTTCTGCAGCTTCTTTTCTTCTTCGGTATCAGAGCTTTCGCTCTCTGCATCTGATGAAGTGGAATCAGATACTACCTGTCGCGTCTTGGACGACTTGGATTTATTCCTGGCGTCGTCCTCTTTCTTCCCATCCTTCTTCTTTGCCGCTGTCTCTTTCTCCTTCTCAATCTTCCTCTTAACATGGTCCAATTTGAAACAATCAGTGCAATACTTGCCGAAGCATTTCGACGATTTGAAGAACGTCGGCTTGTTCTTCTTGCAGTTGGCGCATACCAACTTGTCATCTTGTACACTTCGCGCTTTGCTGGATTTATTCTTCCCCTTCTTCCCGACTGCGTCAACCTCCATAGCATTTGGGTCCTTGGTTTCGGCCTTGGCATGGTGGCCTTCTCGTTGTAGTGACGTAAATATTCAGAGTGCAAATGTAAGGAATTCGGTCCACTTTTTGGGCCAGTTGTCCTTAGTCATGTCTGCCAGCATGAGCAGCCACGTCTTCTCCGGAATATGTTTCTTGATCTTTTCGATCAAATCTTGATCCGAGAAGCCTGTACCGGTTGCCTTTGGATGGAAGTCTTCTGCGAACTTTCGGAAGTCTCTATGATCCTTCTTGACGAAGGCTTCTAGCTCCGTTCGCTTTTTGTCATCCTTGTCCAATGATTCATATGCCGTGCAAAGTTCTGAGATGAACTCCGCCCAAGTTCCTGGTGCCTTGTTGTTTTCATTTATTTCGGTGATCCAATGCCGCATGTATTCGCGTGCTCCTCCTTTCAGGAGCAAGAGGGTAGATATAATTTTGGACTCGTCTTTGGTATGTCCAGTGTATTTCAACCAGAGCATTACTTGTTCGAGCCAATCATCGAGATTGACTCTGTCCTTATTGCCACCATATTTTTCTGGTTGGTCAATTTTTACGCCTTTACCCTTGCGACCAAACGACGGCTCATCGTCATCGTCCGTGTCGTCGACATTGTTACCACCTTGCCCTGCTTTCCGTCCCTGCGTAGATGCCCATGCGTGAAGTCGATCATGTGATTTCTTTAGGTCTTCTACTTTCATTTGGAGATCCTTGATTTCATCGTCAATTGCCACAAACGCTTCGTTAGTGGTCTTGTTTTCCTCAAGTAAAGCTGACGAGGTTTTCTCCAAGTCTGCGATTCGAGACTCGGATTGTTGACGATGTTGGTCTAAGAAGACTGTCCGATTGTGAAACTCCGTGGTGTTACATTCCATTGTATGCGCTTGGCGCTGGATAAGATTTTCGTAATGCGCCATTGTTTGTTGACGCATCTCTTTCACCACATTTGTGACGAGATCGACTACCCAATTCTTCACATTTTCGGGTATGTTCACATTTGGGGGTGCCGTGTCGGCGAGGGCTTGACGAATGATAGGATTCGGGGGTTGCAATACAATATTGAGTCATGCGGGAAGCTCTGGAGATGGAGCACGAGAGAAGCTTGGATCATTTGGAGTAGGAGTCGTCATTTTACAATTTTTCCTCTATCTCACGAAGATGTTCTTCAAACTCGACGATATGTCTATTGGCGATCGTAGCCTGTTGGGCAATTACTCGTCCTGAGCGTTGGTTTCACAGCAAACAAAGGTCTCGATGGATGACCTTGACGAAGGGTTGCCACAAAAACCTGGTCTTGTCCCTGACTGCAGGCCACTGGTGATTATGATGAATTTCGCAAATACGCTCGACTTCTTCGAGCCAATCGACGAAGCTATTGTAAGCTTCAGTGAGACGGTCCTCGGGTTCCTCAGATCCAATAGGGATATAGCAGATATGAACGGTGACATTCCTCCAATCAAATTCTGGATAGATTTGGAGGGCGTAGATGTGATATACGTCGTGGTAATCGATGTCGAACGTGTCCTCGTATGTAGCAAACGCTTCACCTGCTCTGTCTCGAAGAACACGTGGAATTGTATCCCAAAGATAATTGAAGGTGTGACCGATTGGATTTAACTGCTCGAAGTTATCAAGATTGTTTGAATCGCCAGATGAAGACATATACAAAATGAATATTCGTATCTACAGCAAAGGTCGCCCTGTGACCTGTATTCCTAGATGATATTTCTGGATAATATCTCTGATTATCCAGTGAGCCTCTCCGCCCTGATGCTTCCTTTCCTGGACGTAGTTGCAGAAATCGCGGACTACGTGTTAGTGAACAAAAGAAAGCTTGAACTCCGCTATGTCGTTGCAGAGGGATTCGAGCTTGATTATGAGATGCTCGAGGTCGAAGATGTCATGGTCGTCGAGCTGACGACGGTATCGTTTGATAAGTAGGATATGAATCTGTCGAAGGGTACCTTCGACGCGCTGAGTCGAGATGATGGAGACGGCGAGAGGATAGATGAAATGAGACCCAGTAGCGGTCTCGACGTATATCCCTTGATTAAGATCTGGACCAGATGGTCCTGCAGGTAGTCTCGGTCACCTGACCGAGGGAGTCTGGATAATAGAAACTGAACTTGTGCCACGAGGGGGCCGACCTCCCGTAGAGATGTGTCCTGGCCTTGGCAGGGGTCTTATGGGCCGCTGCTCATAGAACTCTTCTGGAGTTCTCACTCGAGGACGATGGATGACACCGTCGATGCTGCGCAATGCCTTGGTGCGGCTTACGCTGGTAGAGTCGGCGACTGATGGAACGTCAGGTGAAGATATGACACCGCTAACGTGCGGGTGGATGTGCGAAGACGCAACACTGCGGTGAGTACGCTGGGCAGGCACTCGAGGCAGGTAAGATAAGCAGACTTATTCTTCTATCACAAACTTAGGACGCAGAGCGCCGACTAAGCCTATGACCTTATGATCAAACACTTACCGACTGTTGTCGACGTAAGGACGGACACAAAGATGATCAAGGTAAAGCAGTGCCTTGCAAGTGAGCACTGGTAACACTGTATGGAAAGGCGTAGCAGAGATGAGAATAAGTCTGGGG